>NC_057943.1:2616469-2621469 GCF_018555375.3 Anguilla rostrata | reverse complement strand
TTATTGAAAACTCTGATTGGCTCCTGAGGGGGAGGAGCTTCACAGGGCCGGCCCCTCCCCATGTTACAGTGCTGTGACCTCCAAATCTCCTGTCTTTGAGTAATACTGTCCCTGAGTTTAGGGGGTGGGGTGAGGGGAGGTGGTGTTTGGGGCGGCGGGTGAGGAGGTGGGGGGGTGGAGGGGTCCAGGTGCAGGAGAGGTCATGGAGAAACCCAAACCCATCACATAGCCTCCGCTATCCTTTTGTTTGCAGCACACGTGCGTAACCGCCCCCCCACCCCCCGCCCCCCCACCTGCGGCTGCGGGGCTCAGAGCGGCTGCCTCTCTCACCAGACGCTGTCCAAATTAGAGCGAGAAATGAAAAGCTGACACGCTGAAGGTTGAGCTGCCCCCCCCCCCATCCCCGCCCCCCCGATGCGACTGGGGCGCTGGCGTGGGGCCCCTCTTTAATTAGAGAGGAGAGGGCCCTTATGGAAGCAGGGGGTATGTGTCTGTTCAGGAGGTGCGTGGTTTCGGGGTGAGATGATGGGGGGGTGGTGGGGGGCGATGGGGGGGGGGGTGCACCGCGGCTCCTGCTGTTGCCCTCCGTCGGGGCGTCTCTGGGTGCTGCCGTGGTTACGGCTGGGCTGCCGGTAATTACCCTGCTGCTGCTGATCAAAGAGCTGTGCGTGGAGAGGGGCGGGGCTAGACCTGAGGGACAGGAGGAGAGGGGCGGGGCTAGACCAGAGGGACAGGAGGAGAGGGGCGGGGCTAGACCTGAGGGCCAGGAGGAGAGGGGCGGGGTTAGACCTGAGGGACAGGAGGAGAGGGGCGGGGCTAGACCTGAGGGACAGGAGGAGAGGGGCGGGGCTAGACCTGAGGGGCAGGAGGAGAGGGGCGGGGCTAGACCTGAGGGATAGGAGGAGAGGGGCGGGGCTAGACCTGAGGGACAGGAGGAGAGGGGCGGGGTTAGACCTGAGGGACAGGAGGAGAGGGGCGGGGCTGAACTTTGAGGGAAAGGAGGAGGGGGTGGGGCTTTTAAGGGTTACATAGTTGGGCCTGCAGCATGTCCTCTGCTGTTGGACGGTTTCAGTGTGTTATGCAGTTGGGTGCTCTTGGTGTGTTACTCAGTTGGACGCTGTCGGTGTTTGATGCAGTAATATGCTCTTGGACGCTCTCAGTGTGTTGTGCAGTCAGACACTCTCGGTGTGTTACGCAGTCAGACGCTCTCGGTGTGTTATGCAGTTGGACGCTCTCAGTGCTTTACGCACTCGGGCCTTGGGGAGGTGCGGTCCTGGTCCTGGGAGGCTGACCCACTAACTGCGTGTGACCTCCAGCGCCGGATGATGAATGTGAGCCCAAACTCCGCTCAGCCCGCTCAGCCTGCCTCGCTGACGCCTGCTCCCATTCCGTCTGAAGCACCAAACCCCCCCCCAACAACCCCCCCCCCCCAAACAACCCCCCCCAACCACCCCCCCCCCTCCCCTCCCCTCTCCTGAGAGACGAGGAGGGGAGGACAGAGGAATCTCAGTACATTTAAAATCAGCCGCTCTGGAACAGCGCAGTTACTGAGAGGGAGCAGAGCCTCTCCAGGTACACAGTCAGGCACTTACACAGCCCAGCTCTCCTGCACAGGCTGCTCTCTGAGCGAATTTGGGCACGGCGCGGGGTAAAGCAGGTGTGCATTGCACAGGTCATTGCTGCTGCTGGAACGGGCTTGAGCATTTCGCCCCCCCCCCACCACCCCCATGTTCTGGATATGGAAGCCAAGCTGTGGACAAATGCCAGGGAAGAAAAAAGAAATAATAATCACTCCTCCAAAACCCTGCTGCACCACATTCCCCTCCATTTCAGCCGCTTCGCAGGCTGCCATCGTGCCCATTCACACTGCTGAAACTCCTGCTCAGGGGTGCTGTGCAACTGCGGCGCTTCAGCTGGGTCTCAAACCTGCAACCTCTCTGTTACAAAGCCCCGCTTCCCTAACCGTTAAAGCACACTGCCGCCGGCTGTGTCTCATGCCGCTGCCCCCGGGGCGGGCGGGCCGGGCCTCCCCTTACCGCCATCTGAAGCGCTCGCCCGTTTGGCGGTCGCGGCGGGATGGCGGCCTGCCGCGGGTCCCCCGGTGAATCACACCGCCGCCGCGCGCTCCTCTCGCTGATCGCTCCGGCGGCGGCTCCGCAGACCCTCCCGTGATTGGGTCCCTGTGAGAGGGCTGGAGGAGCCCAGCGGCCAGACCGGCCGTTTGTTTGTATCTCCTCACACGCTGGCGGCCGTGCCCCCCCCCCCCCCGGCGGGTTGGGCATTGCCCGTGCGCTCGCCAGCCGTGGTTAGTCATTTATACTGAACACGTGTTTCCGTGGCGACGGCCCGACCAGCTTCCTCCTGATTAACGCGGTGTTAGTTAGCGGTGCTGACGCGGGCGGCCCCCGGCCCTCAGTCTGCCCCGGCGCTGGGCTCCTAAGGGCACCAGTGCCCCCCCCCCTCCTTAAGCAGCCAGACGCCAGGCCCGCCCGCGCCCGGGGGGCCACACCCGCTCTTCCCGCCAAGTGCTCATCTGTCGCTCCGCTTCCCTTTAAAAAGCGTGAAATTGGTGCAAAAAAAAAGAGGAAAAGAAACTAAAACCCAATGGAGCGAGGGGGGGGGGAGGGGGGAACCAAAAGGAGCAAAAAGAGGAGAAGCAGACGGAGGGGGGGTGTGGGGGTTTGGGGGGGGGGGGAAAGGAAATGCCCCATGGTTATTTTTGTACTGAATTCATTAAGACTTTGATCTGCCTGCCTGATACGTCTTAATTAAAACTGAATTGATTGCTTTGCCGCCGTGACCCCGCGGCTCTTCAATAACAGCGCTGATATTTTTTTGGGGCTCGATATAAAACATCTGAATTTGTGTCGGGCGCTCTGTTTGATGTAGCGCCCGCCGTGCTACCCAAATGCCTTTCACTTAGCCCGGCCATTTAAAACAGGCCGCCCGCCCGCCCGCGCGCCCACGCGCAAGATTAGTCACGGCTGAACCTGGCCCGGACCCAGAGCCCCCCGGTGACTGATCGCGGGTCTTAAAACAATCAGAACCACGCGTTTGATGGAGCGTTTAGCTCTCTGTAATGCCTACCGCGCCGTTTTCATTACGCTATGTTTTATTTAAGCCCCAAAACGTTGCGCACATTATGATAAAAAAAAAAAAAAGAAAAAATGGCGCCGTAAATTCATTATTGATTTTTTTTCCCGCCTCCTTCTTTAAAGGTATAATCACATAGATTGTATCGCCCTCTTAATCTTGTTAAAATAAAGGTTGCTGCTTGTGAGATATCAATCTGGCGAGAGAAAAAAAACAAAACAATGAAAGGGAAAAAAATAAATAAAAATAAAACTAAAACGAGGAGGCGTGATTGTTCAGCCCTTCTGAGCGGGCGAACGTTGCGTCTCGTTAGCACGCGGGGGGGGGGGGCGATCTGCGGGCCAGGCGGGAGGTTCCACCGAGTTCAGCGTTAGCGCGTTAGCGTTAGCGGAATCCCGCCGTCGGACCCTGGCCTCCCCTGACCGCCAGGTGCGCCGCGGCGTCCGCGTAACTGAAGAGGCGTACATAATGTCACATTAATATCCTCCCCGTTCATTCAATTACCTCTGTCACCTTGGAGAGCTTACCTCTCTTTCTCTCTCTCTCTCTCTGACACACACACTCTCTGTCTCCCTTTCTCCCTCTGTTTTTCTCTCTCTCCCTCTGTTTTCTTTTTTGTTTTTTTCGTGTGCTCATCTGCAACTTCCGTAGTCGTTGGACGGGGGAGGGGGGGAGTTTCTGTGAAGTAAAAGCTTCCTCTTTTCCTCTCAGATGATGGAATGTACAAGTCAAGCACAGGCGGAACGATGGTGATATTTATGACCCCTGTTTCCCTGCAGAGAGGAAGGCAGCAGTATTTGGGTGCATTATTGTTTCTGTTAGTGTTTTTTTTTTTTATTAAGGTTACGGGGGTGGAAAACAGAGTTAAAACTGCTTTCCTCAGCAACGCTGCAGTTCCTTTCTTTGCCTGCAGAGGGAGAAATGTGCAGTGGGACGCACCACTGTTACTTTCAGCCTGTCCAGGGTGTGGAGTGCCAGGTTTTCTTTGAGGGCAAAACCAAACAGAGTGACATCCAGGGTCAAAGGTCGACAGAGGAAAAGGTGAAAATCTCTCCCTGCATTGGTTGTTGATCTTAGGGATGATTGTGGAGGAGTGAGAGAGAGAGAGAGAGGGAGGGAGGGAGGGTGTGAAGGACAGATCCGTGTCTGGAAGCTCGTGTGTCCCTCTGCAGCATCGCGGCTGGTTTTGGGGCTGCACAGCGAAACTGCGTTAGCGTTTACGCACCCCCCCCCCCAACACCCCGACGTCTCCTCATCTGTGAATTCTCCCGGGACCTCCCGGGCTGTAGGTGGCGCTGGTGTAAATCTGGGTGCCGTGTTGTCTCCAGTGCTGGCAGACTTCACCCTGGCACCGGCTGCCAGAGATCGCACCTGCCAACGGTTCTGCTGCCGAATCGCTTCTCACCGTTTAAACTCGTTAACTCCAATTAAACCAACGCCTAATTCAATAACAAGGGGGGGGGGGTTGCGGTGTGTTGTATTGACAAGGTGACCATTCATTTTAGAGAAATGCATCTCCCCGCGGGTGGTTTCAAGGGGAATCATGAAAATTGCGTATGCAAAATGGATGAGCGCCTTTTAGATACAGCTCTGACCTCTGACATCTGACCTGTGCTGTCTAAATTGCGATTGGTTTGTTATGAAGGCATGTACAGTCTCATGCACACGCACATACTTACGCATGCATACAAACACACATGTATACACACACACACACGTACATACACGTACATTATATATACACACGTACATACACGTACACACTCACACAAACACAAATGCACAAAAACACACTCATGCAAACATAAATGCACATTTGTACTCCTGTTTCATCTGTCTTATTGAGAAATGTGATATTCATATTTGTGGGCTGTGTGAACTGAGGGAGATCCTGGAGGGCCGTGGGG
>NC_057943.1:2606469-2611469 GCF_018555375.3 Anguilla rostrata | reverse complement strand
AGGTGGTGCTTCGTTTTGAGGGACGCATGCGCAGGTGGTGCCAGCTGAAATGCGTCTGCGGATGTGAGCTGCGGCGTGGGTCTGGACGGTTCCGCGCTTGCTGTTTTGCTTTTCAGACACAGCTGGCTTTGGCGGGGATATGCCCGTGAGCGTGTGTGTGGTTTTTTTGAGCTTGTTGAGCAGAAGGGCGTCTCAAGGTCAGCGCGCGGCGTTTATTCCCGTTGCTTCTGGAAGCGCGGCGGGAAAAAGTGCTCCTGCGTCCGTCGCCACCTCCGCTGGGCTGCGATGCCGGGCCAGTTCCCCGTCTGCGCACGTCTGCGCAGAGGCATCGCAGCCAGGAAGTCACGCGCATGCCAAACTACGCTATGTTGTGCTATACCACGCTACGTTACTCTACGCTACGCTGCACACTGTTACCACCGCACACCTTGTATCTAACAGCACTCTCTGCTTCCCAGCCAGCAAGTCCAGCAAGCTATGCTACGCTACGCTACGCTACGCTATGCTACGCTACGCTACACTACGCTACGCTACGCTACGCTACGCTATGCTCCGCTACGCTATGCTGCGCTACGCTACGCTATGCTGCGCTACACACCATTTCCACTGCGCATCCTATATCTAACAACACCCTCTGCCTGCGCGCAGCTATTGCAGCCAGGAGGTCGCGCATGCTATGCTGCGCTATGCTACGCTACACTACGCCACACACCTTTTTTGCTAGTTGAGGATACGGGCAGAATATGAATGGCCTACTGCTTGTTAGCCTCGCGCGTGACGCTCCAAAAAAAAAACGAAAGAGGTAAAGGATAGAGAGAGAGAGAGAGAGAGAGAGAAAGAGTGAGAGGGAGAGAGAGGGAGAGAGGGAGAGAGAGAGAGAGAGGGAGAGAGAGAGAGAGGAGAGAGAGAGAGAGAGAGAGAGAGAGAGAGAGAGAGAGAGAGAGAGAGAGAGCGAGAGAGAGAGAGAGAGATAGCACGTGCTCCTGGATGAGTGGACTTTCGCAACAATGCCGCCAACCAAGAGGGTTTGTGGGTGGGGGAGGCTTTTGCTTAGGAAGCATGTTGGTCCTTCCATACTGGCAATTTGCATCCGTAATTTGAGTGGGGGGGGCGAGGGTCGGGGGAGGAGAGCGGCAGGTTCCCCCAGCGGTGTTTCGGAGTGATGTTGCTGAGAAATCGTTACGCTAATTCACCAGAGCCGCCGCCTCCCGCCCTCCTGAGTGGAGAGCAGAAATAAATACATAAATAAAATAAATAAACGAGTGAAAATAAAATAAAAGGCAGACTTTCTAATTGCGGATCTGCGTGTGCAGATTTAAGTGCGCGTTGCGGGCCTGTGGTTCTCTGGAGCTGCCTGTTTAAAGATTTGCCCACCGCATCATATTTTTTTTGTCAGTTACAAAATAAGGGATTAATAGCGGCGAAGCTGAATTGAGTTCTCGTGCGAACGTCCGCTATTGTCTCTCTCCCCCAAACCCCCCCCCCCATTAAGCCGATTGCCGAGCGTAGCCTCCGCTAATAACTGCACGTGTCGCGGGCGATGGCCCCCAACCACCCCAGGGATTTTTGTTTGCCCCCCATCCGGTGTACCACCCCAGGCCACCCCATCCTGGCTTAATTACAATGCAGTTTTTTTTTTTTTTTTTTCAGGGCCCCTGTCAGTCAACACTTGTGTGATGATAACCCCACCCCCCCTCCCCCACTGCACAGTGCCCCTAGTGGTGGTGGCAGGTTCTGTAACCTGTCCTGGGCGAGGATGAGCCCTGCTCACGCGTAGCACTTTGGCGGGTTTCGCGGCTGAGACAGACGAAGACCACAGCCAGCCCTGCGCTGCTCTGCTATTCATTTATTTATTTATTTATTTACTTTAAATTGATTTATTCATTTATGCTGGAGATCCACTGTGATCAAATGCTGCTGCTTCCTCTCAGATCATCCAGTTTAACTCTGACATGCAACCCTTCCCACGCCCCTCTCTCTCTCTCTCTCTCTACCCCCCTCTCTTTCTTTCGCTCTTTCCCTCTCTCACTCTCTCTCTCTTTCTCCCTCTCCCGTTCTCTCTCACGCTCTCTCTCTTTCTCCTCTCCCGTTCTCTCTCACGCTCTCTCTCTCTCTCGCCAAAGCTTTACATAAACATTAAGCTACAAAACAGCCGACTTTGAAGTAGTAAACAAAGGCTAATAGAGGACTGGAAAATAAATGTAAATGGTATTCATACATAACACATGCGTATACATGTATATATTTTCTCTCTCTCCCTCTCTCCCTCTCTCTCTCTCTCTCTTTCTCCTCGTTCTCGCCATATTTACTGAGTGATTTCACGCAGTTAACAAGGTCAGCCTCGATGTGTGCTGTTCCGGCTTGATGTTCTCTTCAGTAGTCGAAACCAGTGGAAGCGGTGGATTATGGGGGCGTGAGGACTTTTAAAATTCTTCTCATTGGCTCTGTCAAAGAAAGACGTTCTGCAAGGCCCCGAGATCTATTAAGGGGATCAACAACAAAAAATCTCTTTCCGGATGCACAGCAATCTGAGCGGATTGGCTGGCTGTGGCCCTTCCCCCTGGCCGGTACACAGGAAGCAGGACGATGGTTTTTATAAAAAGGAGACTTTTTTGTTGTCTCCTACTCAAATCTTTTCTCATCCTCTCTTCTCCTCATCCTCTGATTTTCTTTTCTTTTCTGTCTCCCTCACTTCTCCTTGACCCCCCCTCCCCCCCCGGATCAAAGCCAGTAAAAGAAGAAGAAGAACAATCTAATTGCCAGTCAAGGGGCTCATGTTGGAGCTTGTAATTGGGTGGGATTAAAGCTGCACACAGTAATAAAAAATAAAAAAATTAAGTAAAAATCAGCATTCAACAATTCCATGGCCGTGGAGAAGAAAAACTAAAATAAAATTTAAGCAGCAAATGAAAATAAACGGTGAACTTAACCATCCGTTTTCTTTATTTTATTTTAACGCTTAGTCAGCAGCGGCTGCGTCTTAGCTTCTGCGTGTCTAATTTGTGTTTGGGCTGTTGGAGGCCATTTCCCAGAAGCCCTTGCTCCTGTTTGTTGCTGGCTGCAAAAGGTGGCGTGTTGGGGCAGGTGTGGGGGTCAGGTTCGGGGTGTTGGGTTTTATGTGGGTTGGGGGCAGGGGTTGGGGGGTGCGGGAGTTTGGGGGGTTGTGGGAGTTTGGGGGGTTCTGGGGAGTTTGGTGGGTTTGGGGAGTTTGGGGGTTGTGGGCATTTGGGTGGTTGTGGGGGTTGGGGTTGTTGGGTTATGTGGGGTTATGGGGATTTGGGAGTTTGGGTGGATTTGGGGGGTTGTGGGGGTTGGGGGTTGGGTGGGTTTGGGGGTTGGGGGTTGCGTTGGGTTGGGGGGTGGGCGGGGTTTGGAGGGCATGGGGTTGAGTGGGGGTTGGGGTGGGTGCAGGGTTGGGGTGGGGCGGGGGTTTGGAGGGCCTGGGGGTGAGTGGGGGGGTTGGGGTGGGTGCAGGGGTTGGGGGGTGGGGCGGGGGTTTGGAGGGGCCTGGGGGTTGGGGATTTTGTAGAGTCCCCCCTCGTGTGAGATGTCCGTTGTCCGCGCGCGTTAATTGCCCCTGAATGAGAGCTGCAGCGGTAATGGAGGCCGTTGAGGTGCGCGGGGAGCGATGGAGCGGCTCGCTGAGGGGGGTGACGCGCAGTCCTGTGACCCCCCCCCCCCCTCGAAGGCGCCCCAACACCCCCCGTTTCTGCTCTGCACCTCGTTATTGATTTCTGTTTTCCAGGTGATACTTTGTTAAATGGGGAAAGCAGGACAGACCCTCTGCTTCTGCATGGGTTGGTTAGGCGCGTGATGAAGAACAAACCCTAATTGAATGCCTGGTTTCATCTAAAATGGAGGACCTCCTCAGTCCTGCTGACCGCCAGTGCGTGTCTGGAATGCATTTTTTTTTAGACAAATTGAGCTCATGGAAATCTGCAATTGATAAATTACTGACCCTTATTGTGTGTGTGTGGGGGGGGGGGGGGGACTGGCTTTTTAAAAGGGCACCCTCTCAAGAACAGCATCTCCCTAGCAAGAGATGGAGAAAGACACAGACAGACAAACCGACAGACAGACAGACAGACAGACAGACAGAAGGACAGACAGACAGACAGAGTGTTTTAGCGAAATCTAAACATGGAGCCATTCGGCCTGTGTTTTAAGTGACGGTCCAGACAGACAGGAGGGTTACCGTGGGTTACGCTTTTTTCTTCTTTAAATGCCTCTTTTGGGATGGCCAGAGAGCAGCACCCTTATCTGTCCCCGTGGCGATATCGAGGCTACGCTACGCGCGGCTGGCCCGGGCTAATCTCGCTCTCCTCGTATCTCTGTGTCCGAGGAGACGCCGCACGAGCGCCCGTCCCGCCCCCCCGCCAAAACCCAGACGCACCGTTTACCCCCCCCCCTTACCCCCCAACCCCTACCTGCTTACTCCACCTCAGCTCTGCAGAGATGCCGGTAACAGGTAGTCACTGATGGCCGTAAACACGTTGTGTGTGTGTGTGTGTGTGTGTGTGTGTGTGTGTGTGTGTGTGTGGAGTGTGTGTGTGTGTGGTGTGTGTGTGTGTGTGTGTGTGTGTGTGTGTGTGTGTGTGTGTGTGTGTGGTGTGTGTGTGTGTGTGTGGGGTGTGTGTGGTGTGTGCGTTGTGTGTGTGTGTGTGTGTTGTGTGATGTGTGTGTGTGTGTGTGTGTGTGTGTGTGTGTGTGTGTGTGTGTGTGTGTGCTGTGCGTGTGTGTGTGTGAGTGTGAGTGTGTGTGGAGTGTGCGGGGTGTGCGTGTGTGTGTGTGTTTTTATCGGCGATTCGCGCGCTGAACAGACCCATTACGCGCCCGGCGCCGAGCCCTGCCGCGCGGGATCCGAGGGCGCGGTTCGGCGGAGCACTTTGGATTTCGCTCGCGTGGCGTCGCCTCCTCGCAGGTCCGCGGTAATCGCCCTGGAAACAGCGCTTCCTGGCACTTCGGGCGCTTTATAAGGGTGTCAGCGTGCGCCGGCAGCG
>NC_057943.1:2583969-2601469 GCF_018555375.3 Anguilla rostrata | reverse complement strand
AGGTAACTGCTGTACCTGGGGTCTGAGCTCTGTGTGAGGTAACTGCTGTACCTGGGGTCTGTGTGAGGTAACCACTGTACCTGAGCTCTGTGTGAGGTAACCACTGTACCTGAGCTCTGTGTGAGGTAACCGCTGTACCTGAGCTCTGTGTGAGGTAACTGCTGTACCTGAGCTCTGTGTGAGGTAGCTGCTGTCCTAGCTCTGTGGGTACACTGACCTGAGCTCTGTGTGAGGTGGGCGTACCCGAGCTCTGTGTGAGTAACGCTGTACTGGGTCGGTGAGGTAACTGCTGTACCTGGGGTCTGAGCTCTGTGTGAGGTAGCCGCTGTACCTGGGCTCTGTGTGAGGTAGCCACTGTACCTGGGCTTTGTGTGAGGTAACTGCTGTACCTGGGGTCTGAGCTCTGTGTGCGGTAACTGCTGTACCTGGGTCTGAGCTCTGTGTGAGGTAACTGCTGTACTTGAGGTCTGAGCTCTGTGTGAGGTAACTGCTGTACCTGGGGTCTGAGCTTTGTGTGAGGTAACTGCTGTACCTGGGGTCTGAGCTCTGTGTGAGGTAGCGGTCCTGGTCTGTGTGAGGTAACTGCTGTACCTGGGTCTAGCTCTGTGTGAGGTAATCTGACTGAGCCTGTGTGAGGTAGCTCTGTCGGGTCTAGCTCGTGTGAGGTAGCTGCTGTACTTGGGTCTGTGAGCTGTGTGAGGTAGCTGCTGTACCTGGGTCTGGGAGCTGTGTGAGGTAGCTGCTGTACTTGGGTCTGTGAGCTGTGTGAGGTAGCTGCTGTACCTGGGGTCTGAGCTCTGTGTGAGGTAACTGCTGTACCTGGGCTCTGTGAGCTGTGTGAGGTAGCTGCAGTACTTGGGTCTGTGAGCTGTGTGAGGTAGCCGCTCCAACTGGGTCTGGGCTCTGCTGGACCAGGTCGATAGGTGCTGGAACAGCCTCCGGCTTGCCTGGGGTGCACCTGACCCACAGGTGAGCGGGGACGGGCTCATGGAAATGTGTGTGTTGGGGGGGGGGGGGGGGTAGAAGCAGGAGGCCTCTGGTGGAAGAAGGTGCTGGCTGCTGTCAGGATGGCCTCGTCCTGGAGGTCTCCACACTGTGAGGGTGGTTGGATGGGGATTGGATGGGGGGGGGGGGGTTATTTGAACTGTCTTCTTCCTGGTGCCTCCTGCTAATTGGTTTGCGTCACGGAATCACGGATAGATTGGCTAGAAAAAAAAACCTCCTCAGCAGGGAGGCACGTGGAGCAGATCGATGAAGTGTGAAATACATAAAAACATACGTGGGCAGAAGCAGTAGAGGCCAGAGCACGGCGCCTGGGGGGGGGGGGGTGCTCGCCATTAAAGGTTAATCTACGCTCTGCTCTCCCTCATGGCCGCCAGGGTCAGAGCGTTTGAGATGGTGCCGTTTTGGATGAAAGCAGTGACTGTCCACACAAGCATCTAAATGACCTCCCTTCCCCCCCGTCCAAAAAAAAAGAGGACAGTCCGTTCTGTGTACAGAGATGTGTCTCGTCATCATCGTGTCCGCGAAAACACTGAGTAGTGTGAGAACTGCCTGCTAGCCTGGAGCCGGAGAGCAAAGCATGCTGGGATTGAGGGAGAGAACGGCACGGGGGGAAGAGGATATTTTTTGTGAGGACTGGGAGGGCGTCCGGACCCTCGGCAGCGTAGGCGGGAAGCAGTCCTTCCTCAGGAGGAGGAGGAGGAGATGAAAGGGTGTGGTTTAAAGCGAGGGCGGGGCTGCTCACCTTGGAGGAATGACCAGGTAGCCCTCCGGAGAGCTCCAGGTGCGTTTTCTCCTGAAGCTCAGAAAAAGTGGGCTAGACTTCAAAAAGAGCAGGTTTTCATCAAAGATACGGCTTAAGCCTTCTCTCAACACCCCCCGCCCCGCACCCCTGCTCACCCCCCCCCTCCCCCGCACCCCTGCTCACCCCCCCCAACCCCCCAGCCAAACTCTCTGCCTTCTGATAATATATGCTGCTTGTCTCTCCTCCACACTGAGCCGGTAGAATCTTCCAGAAGTTTTCTCAGAGAGGGTGTGAGAGTGGGCGTCGGCTGAGCGGGTGGCGCGAGAGACAGGTGGCGTCGATGAGGGGTGGGCGTCGGCCTGAGAGCGAGGTGGGGGTGCCTGAGACAGGGGCGTCGCTGAGAGGGTGGGTGGGGTCGGCCTGAGAGGGGTGGGGGCATCGGCCTGAGAGACAGGGTGGGGTCGGCCTGAGAGGTGTGAGATGGGCGTCGGCCTGAGAGCGAGGTGGTGGGCGTCGGCCTGAGAGACAGGGTGGGCGTCGGCCTGAGAGGGTGGGCGTCGGCCTGAGAGCGAGGTGGGCGCGGCCTGAGAGACAGGGTGGCGTTGGCCTGAGAGGGTGGGCGTTGGCGCTGCACGGTGGGCGTCGGCCTGGCTCTAAGGCCTTGTGGAGGGTGTCACATTTAGGGAGCAATAGGAACTCCCCTTTTTTGGCAGTTGCCATGGTGAAATGACCAAACGCTTCTTAAGAGGAGAGAGAAGAAGGCTGAGCTCGTTAATGTGCTGGCCAGCCTGCCCGTGCCTGTTTGCTCTTCAGCTGTAATGCTTCAGACATTTCTATATCACAGCTTAGCAGCTTTTCAGAGGAATGAAACAAAGAACCACAAGGTTGGGGGGCGGGAGGAGGGGGGCAGGGGGCGGGGGGTGTTGGCGTGTATTATAGAAATTATGACAAAGGTTGTGTAATGGAAAATATCCTCCATAATTGTGTCACAGTGCAGCCAGCCTGTAATTAATCCGAGCTCACCGATAGGCCGGGATTGCAAAGGGATGAAGATCCACTGTGACTATACGCTCCTGTACCTAATGAGACAACACTATCTGAATGTAATGAGCCGTGTCTGACACTGTGTGTGTGTGTGTGTGTGTGTGTGCCCGTGTGTGTGTCTGTGCCTGTGTGTTTGTGTGTATGTGCACCTTTGTGTGTGTGTGTATATGTGTGTGTATTTGTGTGTGAGTAGCGTGTGTGTGGTGTGTGAGTAGTGTGTGTGTGTGTGGTGTGTGAGTAGTGTGTGCCTGTGTGTGTGTGTGCGCGCCTGTGTGTGTGTGTGTGCGTGTGTGTGTGCGCGTGTGTGTGTGTGTTGTGTTGTGTGTGTGTGTGGTGTGTGAGTAGTGTGTGTGTGTGTGGTGTGCGTGTGTGTGTGAGTAGTGTGTGTGGTGTGTGAGTAGTGTGTGTGTGTGTGCCTGTGCACTGCTGTGCTTGCCCTTTGATGTAGGGGGATAACACCTCTGGTATCGATCGGAGCGAGAGAGATGCAGGTTCTGTGCGGTTTGATCTGATGCGTCCTGTCGTTAATTAACCTCAGCGCGCCGTGTTCGTTACGGGGGTGGGGGGTGGGGGGGGGGGGCTGCTGGTGAGGTCCAGAAGCAGCACAGTTCATTAGCGTCTCCTGCAGAGGCTGCACCTCCGTGTCCAGCCCGGAAAGCCGTCGCGGAGAGATCACATGACCCCGGGAAAACACAGCGAGGCGGGTGTGTGTGTGTTAACAGGACAGGCGCAGGTCCCGGAAGACCTCTCCCAATCAGCGCGAAAACTGGAAAAACAAAGAAAAATGTTTTTTTTTTATCGTAGTGGAATGCTGGAAAAAAAAAACGCCTCCTCCTATCACCATGACAACTTCCTCCCTGTCTTGTAACTGCCAGTCTTAAGACATGATTAATCCACTACGCACAGCAGTTTATTTCCTCCTGTTACTGGCCCGGGCAGCAGGGTGGTGCAGTGTGTAGCACTGTCGCCTCTCAGCAAGAAGGTTGCGGGTTCGAATCTCGGCTCTGGCCTTTCTGTGTGGAGTTTGCGTGTGTGTTCTCCCCGTGTCTGCGTGGGTTTCCTGGTGTGTGTGTTCCTCGTGTGTGTGTGTGTGTGTGTGTGTGATAGGCTAATTGGAGACTCTAAATCGCCCGTAGGTCTGAGTGTGTGGGTGAATGGCGATAGATTGGTGGCATGCTGGGATAGGCTCCAGCGCCCCCAGCAACGCTGCCCAGGGTAAGCGGGTATGGGTAACGGATGGGTGGATGTTTCTGCCCCTGGGCCAAAGGGCAGGCCTGCCCAGCCTTAGCTCGCTCGGAGGCCTTTCTGGAATGCAAAAACAACCAAATATTTAAGGTGGGTCTTTAGCGTGTTAGTACCTTTACCAAAACATACAACTAGCACCCGAATCTTACTTATCCTTAAGCCGAACTCTGAACCTAAAGCTGAACCAAACCAAAGCAAAGCTAGCCCTTTAATTTACTCACTATTTGGTTTCCTGGCACTTTTGTGCTAATAAGGAGCAGACCTGAAGATGTGTGAGTGGATTGTATCATTCCCATCTGAGCTAGTGGTTCAGCTCGGTTCCTTTCCTCCGAGCGCGTGGTTCACAACGTGCCGATAACGGTCGTTTTTTTTAATCCGCTTTTGATTTGTGCGTCGCCGTAACCAGCACCTCGCTGAAGCACGTCGCGCGCAAGGTTTTCCTCTTTACGTCCCTGAGTTTTTATACCTTTTTTGTTTCCTTCGGTGTTAACGGTTTTAAGGCGGATATTCAATCAAAACTCCGCACGTCTGCACGCGCTCCGGTGTCGGGGAAAGGGGAAGCAATCCGTAAGTTGAAAGCTGATTATTGGACTTTTTATGGTAACTATGGAGACAGTGCTTAGATGTTAGACTCAGACCCCAGGATTTTATCTCCCAATCTCCCGCAGGCGTGCCGTGTGCATAAAGCATCCGGACGTGTTTGCGCGGACCGCAGAGGCGTTTTAACGCGCAGAGACAAGCCCGTGTTTTACAGAACTCTCCCCGCGTGCGATTTTAAATAAGACCTCCGACGCGTTTGTGCAGATGGCCTGTAAAACCATCGCCTAGAACACTGACTAGCAATTAAAAACGGGAGCTCCCCTTTTCCTTATTATTCCACTGATGATAACCGGCCATAGGATGATAAACCAGGAGCTGCCATATAGCTATCACGCTGATATTAAGAGAATAGTCTCACCGAGCCATCTAAACCATCGCAGTGGAGTGTTACAGTGGTGACGTCTTTTTGTGGGCCAACCTGGACGTTTCTTCCGCCATGGGTTCCCTCATTAGATTTCCAGTGCTTTTTTCCCCTGCAGGGATTTCGTTTCTCTGCCGTAAATAAGGTCTGTGGTTAAAGTATGCCGAAGACAGTTTCACATTTTGTTCTACAAGATGAATTACACCCGTTAATATCTCAACCGTGATTTTATTTTCAGCAGAAAATGAGATTCCTCTTGGGGAAAAAGCACTGGAAATCTGACGAGGGAACCCATGGCTCAAAAATACAAACTTACTTCCGGGGTTTGGGACTACAAACTGTAACAGTCTATTAATCTCATTCCCCTGAGATACAGTGCTATACCTGGCCTTAAATCCAAACCTCTCCCTAACCTTGGACGTACACCTTTACCCACTGCAGCCTTTATACCTAACTACAAATCTAAACCAGTACTAACCATACAACTAAACAAACCTAACTTTAAACCGAGACTTATACCTAACTGTGCGCCTAACCATACCTAACCTTAAAACTAAGCTTAAATTAACGATGCAACTATACATACATAACCTTAACACTGAAAAAAATATCCAACCATACAACTAAATATATTTGACCTTTAACTTAAGCCTATGCTAACCCCACACAGTTACAGAAAGCATATCTAAACTTAAGCCTAAATCCATATATAATTTTAAAACTGAATCACAAACTTAAACAAGGTCTAGCGCTGAAAGGAACTGGGAAACTGGGCATTTGGTTGTTTGTGTGTGTTTTCAGTCAGGGCGTGTAATGAGAGATTGACTGCCCGTATCGGAGGTGGACGTCCCATTAGGGGCGGGATTGTTCCTGAACCCTTCCCCTTCCTGGAAGGCTGATGCCATGTGACTGTGAGGCACAGCCTGGCTTGGGCACCAAGGCACGGCCACTTTGAGCTCCATAACGCCCAACACCAGGAGCGGTTTCTTCTCTTATGCATGAACCCGAAGCGCCTTCACCTCACGCTGACAGTAATGTCATTCTACAGAAGGCATGTTTATTTATCTAATAGTGGAAGCGCTTATGGATATACATTTAAATTCATTCACTGCAGCAGCCGTGTGAAAATAGGGAAATGGGATTAACCGGTGTAGCTTGTAATAAATGTTTTTTTTTTCCACGGTTGTGTGTCTGCCTTGGGCTGATAGATCGGCTTCGTTGTCTGGGGCGGTGTGAACACACAATCACACATGAACACACTCACACACGCGCGCGCGCACATGCGCACACACAAATGACATTACGTGCACATACACGCTAACTCTTTCTCAGGCTACCTGTGTGCCTGTATGTGCGTGCGTTTTTATGTGCGATCTGCCTGATTGTGCACATTTTTTTGTTTTACGAAAAAGCATGCACCATGAAAATGTTGCGTTCTATATGTGTAGGACCTCTGGCTTCAAACTCGCCAACGCTGAAAGCGCAACATATTTATGTGTTCACACTGACCAGTGGTGTGAAAGAACCCACAGTGTGAAAAAGGAATAATAAAATTAATAATAAAAAAACGTGAAACAGGAGGTCATTATCGCTGGCTACGCCGCGGTCTGGCCAGAATTGTTTTGACAACATTCCGCACCACGTCTCTCCGAGCCTGAAAGTGTATTAAAAACAGGGCCCCCATCGGCGAAAACCGTGTGTCAACAAACATGATATGGCCTCTGTGCGCAACCGGGCTGTTTGTTTTTCATATTTTCTCAGATGAATCGAGTCGGCCTTTTCTCCACACTTGAGACCCTGACACGTTGGGGTCCAGTGTCACCCTAACGTTATTTGGGGGAGGGGTTTAGTACATACAGGTCATGTATACTGAGGCCAAATGCTGTTTTATGCACAGGCGTCAGAGTGGAAACTATAGCAACGGATTAACAATCGAACTGAATGCAACCCTGTCGGTGCCTTCGCCCAAGTGGAACAGGAGCGCGTTGCGTGTGCATCTGTGCACGGCCGTTTCACGTGCAGTCTCATAATCTTAGAAATGCAGCGGCGAAGCGCGGTGGCCAATCAGCCGTCGATGCAAACCGTTGTTTCCTCAGTTAGCGGCCGCGGAACTCTTCTCTCCGCGTCCCTTCTCCTTATTTAACCCCTTACGGTGTGAGATCGCAAACATGTGATCAGAATGTTCTCAACCGAATACTTTCAAAGGCATACTATGCAGGATTTTGCGCCTTGGAAGTAGTACAGAATAACCATGCTGAGGCATGTCTACGATGCACTGGCAATCTCAGTCTTTACGCACTTTCACTTTCACTTTGTGCACCTTTTACCTGCATTTGTTATTCTAAAATGTGTTTGGGATGTTTATGAGCACGGTGCTCTTCTCTGTGTGGGGAGGGGGGGGGCGGTTGTGGCTACAGAGCCTGCGCTTTGGGATCGGACATCAGAGAAAGCAACAGTAACGCCTCGAGGCTCGTTCAGGAACCGGAGTTAACCTTGGAATTGCTTTTCCTCGGTGGCATCCTTTGAAATTAGCCTGGGGTATGAAAGCAGCGCAGCGCTGGCCTGTTTTTGCGTTGGCCCTGTTACTAACGTTACTGGCAGCGCGAAGCTAGCAACAATGAGGACTTTTTGCGAGGGTCTGAAATTTTTCAAAATAAAAGTCCCAAGGATAAAACCGCTATTACACTCTAGTATGATGGCGTTGATTAAGCTACACGTTGAACATAATGGAATGAATTGAGCTGTAATCGAAATCTGCCTTCTTACTGTTGCACACGGTTGCTCATTTCATGGTACTAACATTACCCCTCGATGTCCAGCCAGCTGTGTTAGGTGGGGTAACTTAGTCAGGGTGAGTGGGCGGGGTTGAAGGCAGAGGGGGAGTCGTCTTTGATTGTGTACACTGGACCACAGTAAGGCTTTTATAAGAAAATCCTGCATAGTATGCCTTCAAAGGCTGATGTAACAATCACTACTGGTAATTGGAAGCAACACAGTTCTGGAACACTGACGTAGACTTTGGAAGAAAAAAATATTCCAAAAAAATCTGCTCTTCAAAGGATGAAATGAAAGAGTCACGTGCTCCTCGCTGCCTGTCCTCGAATGTCTTCCCGCTCCTCATGTAGTCGCCTCCTCCCTTCCTCTCTCTCGTTACGTTCCTAGCTCTGTCTCTTTTCTGTCTTCTTTCATCATTTCTTCACTCACCCCTGCGTTCTTTCCCTTTACTCCTCTCATTATTTTGTTCTCTCTCTTTATCTACATGTCGCACTTCTTATTACTAAGCAAAACCCAGTTACTCTGTCTATGAATAGCTCATAAGCACCTTATAAAACAGCTTATGAACACCTAATAACAACGTTACGACTGCGTTTGCTATGGCTGTCTTGTTTTTGCGCTGGTAGGAAAGTGGTGATAGGCTATAATATGCTAAACTTTTTTTAGCATTGATTACATTGAGGTTTTGAACAGCTTATTAAGGACTTTGTAATGTTGTTCTTACTTGCCGATCTATTTGTTTAAGAGTGAGTAAGTAAGTAAATAAATAAATACGCAAAGAATCATGGTCTAGAAAATGTCACTTTTGATGGGAAATAATTTCACGTGAAGCTGTGTTGTATTTATTTATTTATTATGACGGGAGATGCCAATGCCTTCAGATTCATATTTATTGATTTAAAATTCTGCCCTGAGCTGTTTAATATTCCTGATACATCCATTAAAACCTCTCTGCTCTTCTCTTTATTGTGTTGATTCACCTCCTCAGGCAACAGGTAATCCACTTTGAAACCTGCTGGTGCTTCGTCCAGGTGCCTTTCTTAGTTGTGTAGAACAATGGGAGATGATGTTTTTATTTGTATCTACATGCGCTAGTTATTTAGCTGTTTTTATTCAGTATTCTGCACAGAATGTTTCTTGTTTGTGCTGTCCATATTTTCAGCCGTCCAGGTGGCCAGTGCTGTGAAATGAAAATATTGTGTACGATTTTCCCGCTGAAAATAATTTATTTTTTCTGACAGAAATTCGAGTGGGGGTGCTTCCCAAAACCGCTTCTTGGGGACCCCTGTGTATGGTGGCTTTTGTTCCGGCCAATCCCTTAATTAGTTGGGCTAATTTGGAACACGCATTCTTGTGCTTCCATGGTTTCTCTGTTTGGTTTTCTCAGAATGCCGATTTGGCTCGATGCCGCTGGCTTTTTTTCCCAGACGCTGTTCTCCAGCGAGCAGCTGCTAGGATTCCGGAAGCAGGTGTCCGCACTTTCCTTGATTAGGACACAATTTCCAGGATTTAGATGTGATGTTTTTTCCAGTCAATCAATCAATCAACTGATCAATTGATAAGTCTGTACCTCTGATTAATGCAGGATACATGTCAAAAGCAGCACATACAGGGGTGTATATAGAGGTGCTAGGGGAAGCCTTAAACCAACAAAATCCCCACACAAAATCTTGTGAAAACACAATGTCACTTTAGTTTTATTTGTTTAATAAATGTTGTCATCTGAAAGGAGTGCCTTTTGTAATAAAACACAGAGTCCTGTGAGTTTAAGTTTTTATGCACTCGTAGCATAATTTTTACCTGATGCATCAAATTTTTTGTATTCGATAATACAATACAAATGAAAATCCAATACAAATGTTAATGTAATATGGCATCCATATAATATAGAGAAACTGAATCCATGATGTGACTGCAGAAATATGTGACACGAAGAACTGCGGTTGGGAAAAGTGACTTAGCGACAAAGTCAATGCCGTTCTGCTCCATGTGGAAATGAGCAGTTTGTAGTCAGGTGTGAGGAGTGATGAAGGGCAGTAATGGAGCCCGCCTCTGCTGTGTCTCACAGAGGGGCCATGAGTTTCATTCCGGAATGACATATGACCCGTAACCTTATGGAATCTCATGGCCACAGGCTTGACCAAAGTCCAAAGCCTTACTTTAAATGGCAAACATATTTATTTATTTATTTATTTTTAAAAACACCTTTGTTGTATGATGTGGACCTACTGCTATCTCTCTGTCTCTATTTTTCTGTCTCTCTTTCTATCGCACTGTTGCTCTGTTCCTTTCCCTTTATTTTCCCTCTCTGTCTTTCTCTGTTTTAATTTAAATGCTTTACTGGCTCGACATATTTTGCACGGCATATTGTAAAAGCTTGTATATTTCTCATAAAGATCCCGTGGTAATGGCAACTAAAACAACCATAACAATAATGGCGGAAATAGCCATAACAACAACATAAAAATACTATAAATTAGACGGAAGTAACAATAAAAAAATAAAATAAAATAAATTACAGCAATAAAAATAATAACAGTTAAAATGGGAATTTACAGGGGTCACCACACCCTCTTTCCCTACCTGTCTCACCCTCCCTCCCGCTCTCTACCTCTGCCTCTCTCTCCTTTCCTCTTCCTCCTCTTTCTCCCTCCTCCCTCCTCTTCTCTCCCCTCCTCCTCTTCTCTCCTCTTCCTCTCTCCTCCTCCTCTTCCTCCCTCCCTCTCTCCTCTCTCCCTCCCTCCTCTCCTCCCTCCTCTCTCTCCCTCTCTCCCTCCCTCCTCTCTCTCTCCTCCTCTCCCTCTCCTCTCTCTCTCTCCCTCCTCCCTCCCTCTCCTCCCTCCCTCTCTCTCCTCTCCCTCTCCTCCTCCCTCCCTCCTCTCCCTCCTCCCTCTCCCTCCCTCCTCTCCTCCCTCCCTCTCTCTCCTCCTCTCTCTCTCTCCCTCCCCTCTCCTCTCTCTCTCCCTCTCTCTCTCTCTCCCCTCTCTCTCTGATCGTTGTAATGAGCGCAGGTGAAAGAGAGCAGCAGGTGAAGCCATCGAGGCCGTGAGAGCTCTGCTTCTTTCTCTTTCTCTCTCCTTTTCTTCACGCTCTTTCTTTCTTTCTTTCCACGACTTGTGCCCGGCGTTGAAGGAGGGGCCATCCCACGCCCAGAGCTGCCTTGTAATGTCCCTGTTTACCGTTTCTGCTTTCTCGTGTTTAGACTCACAAGCCGAAAGGCGGAATGGCCGTGAGGAGGGTGGGGGAAGCGAATGAGGGGGGGCTCGTATCGCCGTCTTAATTAAAAATTTTACGGTAGAGGGGAAAAAAAAACAACCGGGCGCAAAAAATAAAAAGAAATTGTATTTGTGTGCTGTAATTAATAGACATCTTTATAAATGCATGTCTGGTGGTTCTGTTTCGTGGTATGAAGCTTGTGTCTGAAACCTGTGGTGTTTGTGCTCAGCAGTATCTCAGACCCTGTGGTCGTTGTTCTGTTCTGTGCCGTTTAGGCAGCTACTGGCCTGAAGGGCCCATAGAATGCACCCAGGCCATGTCTGTCCATATTTACTTCCTGTCACATGATCGCACTCATGACATCACTGGGAGGTCCTCTATGCGGTTGTTATTTTAGTGTGATCGGGGTGCGTGAAACGTGCAATCCTCAGACGTGCGTTTGTCTGTGCACCAATGAATGACCTTCTGCTGACCTTGAGTTGAAGGCCTGTATCATAAATTGGAAAATTGTACACACCTAAGAGACATTAAGAGAGGCAATCTTGTTTTCGTTCTTTGATGACCTTAAACTCAAAGGGTCAGTTCTGCTGGAATCTTCCGGCAGGACGCAGATGGCTGGGTTTAATGGGCTGAACGAGGGACTGGCTGCATTAATAGCGGAAGATTATTATATTTCTTTTATGACTTTATTAGCATTATCGACCAATCGGGCGGTTCATTGTTTCCCAGAAGGCAGCATCCAAGCTGGTCCCATGGTTCCGATGCGCTCATTTGCATATGTATCGGTCTGGGCGAGCTCATTGGTCGAGGATGTGGGGCAGCCTAGCGGTGAGAAAGTGTGACATCGCTCTGAAAAAAAGGGGCGGGGCCACCTCCTGATGATCACTGTCTCACAGTGGAGACTGGTGTCGTCCAATCGTAGGACTGATTCAACGGGTGACATCACAAAGAAAACCCCGCCCATTATGCAAATTGTACGGCCAGTACAGCCGGTTGGTTGGCACCGCTGTGTTTTTTAAGGCGTGTACACTGTTCACTCCAGCGATTGGCTGACACACTAAACCAGCATCAGAGGGGTTTGCTATTTTCAGCTCCCGAACGAGATGCGCGTTTGGGATGAATCGGTTTGCCCGGGGCCGTGACTGGTGTGTGCGGTAAAGGAACACACGTCTTCCTCTGCCCCCTACGCTTCCCGTTCCCCAGCTCTCCCAAGAGTCGAACCAAATACCTATCGCACGTTAGAGAAGACATTTCACGACTCAGACAAAAAAAATCACCCGTGTAACTATGGCGATGCAGAAGTGTCGCATTCCGATACGTTGTGTTAAACATGAATGGATTGCTCTTTCATTTCATCCCCTTTTTAAAAAACAAAAACAAAAAAACAAAGACGAAACAGAAATGCATGGATTCAGGAAGAAAGTAAAAACCAGGCTCAGTTTTGCGGTTCGGGTAAGGCCAAAATTAGAAACACTTTGGTTTACTCCCTTTCCTCGCTGTAAGGTGGTTTTATATGCTGCTAATTTTATGTGTCTTGTGGATATGTAATAAACCGGATAAAGCAAAACACTAAAGGCTGGTGAGGTGTGATGATGCCTGGTCGTGTGATAAAGAGGTTTGACCGCGGCTGCTACGTAGCTACGAGCGAGCTGCGAGCGCCAGCGGACGGGTTTCTAGCGCACGCTCGTACATAGCGCTACGAGCGAGTGCCAGCGCCAGCGGACGGGCTCTTAGTGCGCGGCGTCCTACGTAGCGCTACGTAGCGAGCCCACACGCCGCGGACGGGTTTCTCTAGCGCACGGCGTCGCTATGTAGCGCTACGTAGCGTAGCCTAGCACAGCCGCCAGCGGGACGGGGTTTCTCTTAGCGCACGGCGTCGGCTTAGCGCTACCCAGACACTGGCCTGGCGCCCGCGTGCGGGAGAAGCTAGTGAACGTTTCTCACGGGCAAATTTTTGGGAAAACCGACAGTGGTTAGGTAGGCCTGAGGACGTCCTGAGTAGAATCAGACAGAAAAGTGCAATCAGGGGGAAAAAGTGGGGGGGGGGGATCTGACAGATTAACTATCTGCAAATGGGTCCATGCTATAGAGACAGAGAGAGAGAGAGAGGGACAGACAGACAGAGAGATAGAGGGAGAGAGAGAGAGAGACAAAGGAATCGTAATCATTCAAATGAGCACTATGTCTGTGCAGAACTAAACGCGAGACACTTTGGGAGAGAAAAAAAAAACTGGAATTGGCAATTAAAGCTAATCAAAGCCCCTCTGATAGGGGACATGAGACGGGGGGGAGGAGCGGGGGGGGGGACAGAGGCCGTAAACGAGTGAGAGAGAGAGAGGGATGAGAGAAGGAGAGAGAGAGAGATGAGCTGCCAATGTTCCAGTCATGAGAGGCCTGTCAAGCGTGTGCAGGATTCCCCCCCCCCCCGCCCCCACAGTGCCAGCCGCCATGATAATAAATGCCTTCAATCAAATCACAGCACCCCCCCACCCCCCAAACAAACTTACGCTGCTGCCACCGCCATCTGCAATCACTGGAACCCCCCTTCCCCCCCTTCTCCCCACATCCACCCCCCCTTCTCCCCACACACACACATATGGGACACACCAGGTGAGCCGCTGCATGTCTATCGAGTATCCAGACAGGTGCACATGCCCAATGCAATCAGGAACCCCCCTTCTTCCCCTGCTTCATCATGAATGATGTGGGATCGGGGGAGAAATGAACCTGTCTGGCAACCCTGTCTGATGCACCAGTCAGACTGATGCTGTGTCGGTCTGTGAGGGGGTGGTGGTATGTGGAGTCCTCCTTTTTGTTTCAGCCCCAACGCTATGGTCTTCAGTCCAGACCCTGATGAGTAGAATCAGGTGTCTCAGTGCTGGGCTAATACAAAAACCTGCTCCCATACCAGCCCTTTTCAGATAGAATTTGACACCGCTGGTGTCGCAGGACAGATGGGGTTCGGAGGGGGGGGTAACCGAACCCCCCCTGCACATTACCTTCCTACCTTGGGTTCCGCTGGGCCATTTAAAGGTCGGGTTCATTAGCGAGCCGGTGGTGCCTCCCTAGCCTCGTTCCCTAAACCGTGTTTGTGCACGGCGAAAACTTTCTGTCTTCACTGTGATAAGAGTTCATGTGGATCCAAGGGGGGTAAAATGGGCTCTATTACAGTAAAATGGATTCTGTTAGAGTTGATTTAGCACTAAACATTTCTCTGTGCATGTCGGTGAACTGCAGACATACAGTATAATAAAACTGTATATGCTGTACTATATAAACCGTTAGTGGTAAAAAAAATGGCACAAAACAATACCAACAAAAAAAAGGAATTGATAGATTTTTTTTTTTGTCTTTTTTGCTCTCCCTCTCTCCTCTGTCTCTCTCCCTCTCTTTCTCTCTCTGTCTCTGTTTCTGTCTCTCTGTCTCTCTCCCTCTCTTTCTCTCTGTCTCTCTGTTGCTCTGTCTCTGTCTCTCTCTCTGTTGCTCTGTCTCTCTGTCTCTCTCCCTCTCTTTCTCTCTGTTGCTCTGTCTCTCTGTCTCTCTCCCTCTCTTTCTCTCTGTCGCTCTGTCTCTCTGTCTGGTCTGAAAGGCTCTTGGGGGAATGGCATTGTGGAGAGATTGAGGTTATTCCTCTGTCTGCAGGAACAAGCAACAATTCAGTACTGCTGCTGGGGAAACAGCATCATTCAGTCAGACACTGTGACATCTGTGTGTGTGTGTGTGTGTGTGTGTGCGGTGAGTGTGTGTGTGTGCGTGTGAGTGTCTGCATGTGTGTGTGTGTGTGTGTATGCGTGCGAGAGTGTGTACGAGTGTGAGTGCATGTGTGTGCGTGTGCCTGTGCGTGTGTGTGTGGGGGGTGTGTATGCGTGAGTGTGTTTGTGGTGTGTGGGTGAGTGCGTGTGGCGTGTGTGTGCGTCTGTGTGCGTCTGTGTGTGTGTGTGTGTGTGTGTGTACGCGCGTCCTCTGCACTCTCTGTCCTTGGCTAGGCCTGGCGGAGGTCGTGGTCGATGCAGCCAAATGGCCTCCATTTGTGTGTGTGATTATAAAGGCTTCAGATGAGGGGTCTGCTGCCTGCCCCCTCCCCCAGCCCCTGGCTCTCCCCGAATTACCGGGCTTAGATGGCACCGTCCCCTCTGCCAGGACACGCCCCAGCTGCTTAACGATGACGATGGGCCGTTATGCAGCGTGCCAAACCCAAACGCAGTCTGCGCAGGTGGAGAGACTCCGCCTCACCTGCCCGTGGCGGCGGTCAGAAGTTTGTGAGCCAGTTTGTGAACTGCTGATCTGAGAGTTTTAAAACATCGATCATTAATTAATCCTTTCCGCTGATAACTTTGTGCTCGTCGATGGTACTGAGAAAACGTCCACAGTAAAGGACTTGTTATTAACTATGTCTCTCTCTCTCTCTCTCTTCCTCCCCCCCTCTGTTCCCCCGTCCCCCCTCTCTCTCACACATACGTGGCCTGCTTGGAATTGCTTGGACGGTGGGGTTCCAATTTCAGGTAAGAGATAAAATTGAATTCCTCCCCCCATCATGGCGCTGGCAGGTTGTTGTTCTCGGTTGGGCCGCTGGAGCGTTCCGGTGAACTTGGGGGGGGGGGGGGGGCGATGACAGGGTCTCGCATTCCTGAGAGGGAGGGAGGGAGTGAGAGAGAGAGAGAGATGGAGTGAGATGGAGTGAGATGGAGAGAGAGAGAGAGAGAGAGAGAGAGAGAGAGGGTGTGAAGTGGTCCCCGTTGTTTGTTATTTCTCTGCTCCTGCTGCTTGTTGGAGAGACGCGGCGGGGGGGGGGGGGGTCTGGCGACAGCAGCGGGAGACCAGCCCCATGCTGTGAGCGTTGGTGGGATGTCGGCGGGGGGTGGGCGGAGGCTCAGCAGGATTCCCCCCCCCCCCCCCCGGCCCTCCTAGCGTACCGCTACCTCACCAGCCCCTCTGATGATGTGACACGGCAGTCTGCCCCCCCCCCCCATAGCACGCCAGCCCTCCTCCCACTCCCCCCCTCACCCCCTGACTCTGCCACGCTCCCCCTCCTTCTTCCCTAAAACTTTTTCACCCCAAGAAAGAGGCACCAGAAAAGGACAAACCCCACCCCCCTTTACCCCCCCCCCTTCCTAACCATCAGCTTCAGCAGCGCAGCCCCATGTTGATCTGAGAGAAGCACTGGGAAGGCAAGCATCTGATTGGCTCTCCTTCTGAGGGCGGGGTTCAGGTCTTTCGTGGACTTCCACAGATTTCACGTGTGTCTCTGGAATATTGATGGGGGGGCTAACTGCTTTCTTTCTCTGTAATTGGGGCTCTCTGTAAGAGAACACCTGCTCTGCAGTGTTCAGTGCATTGTGGGTAATTGGAGCTCTCTGTGCTGGGAGTGTTTACCTGCTCTACAGTGTTCAGTGCATTGTGGGTAATTGGGTCTCTATACTGGGAGTGTTTACCTGCTCTACAGTGTTCAGTGCATTGTGGGTAATTGTAGCTCTCTCTAACGAGAGTGTTTTCCTGCTCGATGATGCTCAGTGTGTGCGTATAGGTGTGTGTTGGCCTGTGTGAGGTGGCTGTAGTACAGACCCAGACTGTCTGTGAGCTCCCTGCTCAGTGTGCATCTAGTGATTATTTTAGGCCTGAGCTGCAGTGTTCTGATCTGTGTGCTGCTCTGTGTGCTGCTCTGTGCTGCTCTGTGTGCTGCTCTGTGCTGCTCTGTGTGCTGCTCTGTGCTGCTCTGTTTGCTGCTCTGTGTGCTGCTCTGTGCTGCTCTGTGTGCTGCTCTGTGCTGCTGCTGCTCTGTGTGCTGCTCTGTGTGCTGCTCTGTGTGTTGCTCTGTTTGCTCCTCTGTGTGCTGCTCTGTTTGCTGCTCTGTTTGCTGCTCTGTGTGCTGCTCTGTGTGTTGCTCTGTTTGCTGCTCTGTGTGCTGCTCTGTGCTGCTGCTGCTCCGTGGGCTGCTCTGTGTGCTGCTGCTCTGTGTGCTGCTCTGTGTGCTGCTCTGTTTGCTCCTCTGTGTGCTGCTCTGTTTGCTGCTCTGTTTGCTGCTCTGTGTGCTGCTCTGTGTGTTGCTCTGTTGCTGCTCTGTGTTGCTCTGTGCTGCTGCTGATCTGTGTGCTGCTCTGTGTTCTGCTCTGTGTTGCTCTGTGCTGCTGCTGATCTGTGTGCTGCTCTGTGTTCTGGAGAACAGAGCGGAGTGTCCTTGTCTTCACACTGAACTCTCCTCCGTCTCCCTGAGGACCCGAGCCGTCTCTCACGGCGCCTGATTGGCATCTCCTCATGTTTTCCCCTCTGTGCCGTTCCCCTCTTCCTCTCTCCGTTCTTTTTCTTCTCCTCCCCAATTCCCTCGCTCTTTCTGTTCTTTTTATGGCGCATTCTTTTGGAACGTGCGCACAAGTCTTGACGCACGCACACACAAACACACACACACACACAAACACACACACACACACGCACACACACACGCATACACACACGCACACACAAACACACATACACACATACACACACACACAAACACACACACACACACGCACACA
>NC_057943.1:2531469-2576469 GCF_018555375.3 Anguilla rostrata | reverse complement strand
GGTAAATGGTAAATGGTAAATGGACTGCATTTATATAGCGCTTTTATCCAAAGCGCTTTACAATTGATGCCTCTCATTCGCCAGAGCAGTTAGGGGTTAGGTGTCTTGCTCAAGGACTTCGACATGCCCAGGGCGGGGTTTGAACCGGCAACCCTCCGACTGCCAGACAATCGGTCTTACCTCCTGAGCTATGTCGCCCCCTATGTCGGGTGGGAGGAGCTATGTAGCCGGCGATGCAGCTTTTCTGAAAGCGGCTTGGTGCTCCAGGGGGAGCCGTCTGCAGATCCGAAACCCCCTGTAGAGTTCTGTAGAGTAAGGTTAGCGTGTTAGCGTAGCTCTCTGTGTCTGTGTGTCCTCTAGAGCGAGGTTAGCGTGTTAGCATAGCTCTCTGTGTTCGTGTGTCC
Source organism: Anguilla rostrata (assembly GCF_018555375.3). NCBI lineage: Eukaryota > Metazoa > Chordata > Actinopteri > Anguilliformes > Anguillidae > Anguilla > Anguilla rostrata. The sequence continues at coordinate 2,576,065 of NC_057943.1, read as the reverse complement.
TGTAGAGTGAGGTTAGCGTGTTAGCATAGGTCTCTGTGTCCATGTGTCCTGTAGAGCGAGGTTAGCGTGTTAGGGTAGCTCTCTCTGTCTGTGTGTCCTGTAGAGCACAGTTAGCGTGTTAGCGTAGCTCTCTGTGTCCGTATGTCCTGTAGAGTAAGGTTAGCGTGTTAGCGTAGCTCTCTGTGTCCTGTAGTGCGTGGTTAGCATGTTAGCGTAGCTCTCTGTGTCTGTGTGTCCTGTAGAGCACAGTTAGCGTGTTAGCGTAGCTCTCTGTGTCCGTATGTCCTGTAGAGTAAGGTTAGCGTGTTAGCGTAGCTCTCTGTGTCTGTGTGTCCTGTAGAGTGAGGTTAGCGTGTTAGCGTAGCTCTCTGTGTCTGTGTGTCCTGTGGAGCGAGGTTAGCGTGTTAGCGTAGCTCTCTGTGTCGTTACTGGAAGGGAGCCGGACCTCAGGGTTAGCACACCTGCTTCTCTCTTAAAAGCTGACGGGGGATTTTTCTGTCCAAAAAACACCGTGCGGGGGGTCAAGGGGAGAGTTTGGGGCGGGGTTAGAAGAGGTCCTTTCTGAATAGACAGCGCCCCCTACAGTTTGTTTCTTCTGTGGCGAAGCTAGCTGGATCAGTAACTCAGTGTGTCAGTATTTTTTTCTCCCTCCCTTTCTTTCCTATTTGCCTTACTCCATCTCTCTCACTCTCTGTCCCCTGATCTGTCTCTCTTTCTCCCTCTTTCTCCCTCTTGTCTCTCCCTCTCTCCCTCTCCCTCTCTCTCCCTCTTGTCTCTCCCTCTCTCCCTCTCTCTCACTCACTCTCTGTCCCCTGATCTCTGTCTCTCCCTCTCTCTCCCTCTTGTCTCTCCCTCTCTCTCTCCCTCTCTCTCTCTGTCATCCCTTGTTTGTTTGGAGTGCTCGTGAGTGTGTGTCCTCCTCTTCCTCGCGCCCCCGTGGGCCTCAGAAGGCGTGTCGTTGTTCCCTTTCGAGGTTTGTTAGCATTTTTCGGATCAGAACACTAGACTGCGCTGTGGGAGAAATGAGTGGCATCTTCCTGGTTCCTTCTAAATAATTTATGACATTAGTATGTTTGTTTGTATTTGAAAAAAGAGTGCTTTTCACCTATTTTTTTAAATCTAAAAAAATGTAGTTTCATTGTGGTTAGCAGTCTGTCGCACAATTATGACATCACACACGGCTATATTTCCAGCAACCATTCACACGTAAGCTATTTAATCTTGCTTGTTAGTGTAATAAATTATACATTTTTTTGTACTGTTGTATATATCGCTGTAAATGTCTGTATTGTTGTTATTGTTGTTCTCAGTAGTAATTTCCTTAAGTTATTTGAGTACCTTCTTTAAATTTCCTTGCTGGCTAATGACCAGCTGGAAAAGTCTCCAGGCTAGCTGTGACGTAAATAACATTTGCAGTAGTGTTAGCTTGCTGTCAAATAATCAAATAATTATACTGACTGGAAAGCGACATCAGAACTCAGTGGATCCAGTGCCTTTAGAGAGAGAAATGTGTCCGGATAAAAACATCCAAGTTTTAATATGGCAGTTTAAAGTCACAGACCGTGACAGGGACGGTTATGTGACACTCCCATTCATTTTCTCCATAGAGAAATGCCCTTTGACCCGGAAATCCATGTATGGGTAAAGGTTTCGCTCTGTGTTACGTCAGCCCTACAATACCCCAGTGACCCCGTGACCCCTATATTAGCCCCTGCGTTGGCCTGTCTGAGTAGTTCTGTGAGTTTTTGCCCCCCATGGTCACAGCCAAGGTACTCAGAGAGATTACAGCTGCAGTCCCATCCCTCTCCCTCTCCTTTTATAGTAATTACACCATGTGAGAGAGTGAGGGAGGGTAGAGGGAGAGAGAGACAGAGAGGAAGGAAGGAGAGAGAGAGAGAGAGAGGGAGGATGGAGGGACGGAGTGAGAGAGGGACAGAGAGAGGAGAGGAGAGGTAATTCAAAGAAGAAGAAACAAAGCCAAATGAGGATGGGAAAAGGCTTTAAGGAAGTGAACCAGTTTTGTTTTGGTACTGTCATCCCATTCTGACAAATCTTGTCAGACACACACACTCCCTCACATGCACACCCACACACACACACACACACACACTCTTTCACACTCCCACACACTCCCACACACACACACACTCCTTACACACACACTCCACACACACACACACTTTCACACTCCCACACACACACACACACACTCTTTCACACACACTCCCACACTCACGCAGACACACACACACAGTATATATATAAATATATAAATATTCCAGGCTTCAGGGTCACTGAAACCGTCACGCAACCGAGTCTATTTTTGTTTCCCGCTCATGCATAATGAATCAGCGTGAAAGCTTCGCAGCGCGGTGGGCCTGGGCAGGGCGGGGCGGGACGGCCAGTCGGTGGGGGAGGGGGCAGATATTTCAGCACACGGGTAGTTAATATTTCATGTTGAGATGACCGCGGTACAGGGGCGCGGTACAGGGGGCGCAGTGACGGACGCAGGGACACGCGGCGGGTCCCCCCCCCCCCGTTCGCCGTTAATGGGACCGGCGGTTTTTCCTGGCCTTGCCGGTGCGGAGTCCGGTGGAGAGATGGCGGCGGTGGCGGGGGGGGAGCCGGCGGTGGGTCTGGCGGTCTCTAACGCGCCCGGAGCGGGGGCCCCGCCCACCGACCCCGGCGATCAGATCTATTATTAGTCTGGTGGGGGGAGGACTGATGCGCGCAGCAGTGGGCGGGGGGGGGGCGGGGGGGCAGGAGCAGCAGTGGGCGTGTCAGCAGAACGCGGGTGGGACGGGGGGAGGGGAATGCGGGATTTTAATGGCGAGGATCTCCTGGATTACTGCGCCTTCAGTAACGTTTTCACACATCACTGCCGGGCCAATGAGAAAAGAGCCACACCGTGCTCACCGCCCCCGCCCCCCCCCCCGCCCTCTGCCACTGCTGCTCCTGCCCACTGCCTCTGCCACTGCTGCTCCTGCCCCTGTCCCCCACCACTGCCCACTGCTCCTCCTGCCCCTGTCCCCCACCATCGCCCACTGCTCCTCCTGCCCCTGTCCCCCACCACCGCCCACTGCTCCTCCTGCCCCTGTCCCCCACCACCACCTCCAGGTTTCAGGGGAAAGACTGGCCTCTGTGGCTCTGCTGTAGAGGCTGTGGGTGTGTCGCTGTGTGGCTTTTATACCGCAGTAGGAGTGGATCTCTGGGTAGAGACTGGACCACCGGGGTGTGGTCTCTGAGCTCGGCAGATTACCCACAATGCCCCTGATGGTCAATACCAGAGGGCTTGTCCTTGGCCAGGTTGTTGAGCAGGTAGGGAAATCGGAAAACTGCAACATCCCCCCCTCCCTCTCTCTCTCTCTCAACCCCCCCCCCCCCTCTCTCTCTCTAAATTGCTCTATAAACGTTTTAGAGAACAGCTTAGTCCCAGACCTCACCTGGCCAATGTCCTTAAGACAAAAGGAGATATTGCAGTGGACGGGATGGGGGGGGGGGGGTACACTTGGGGGGCGGGGGGGTTGTTGGAAATCAATTTCCCATTTGCTGTTTAATTTCAGGCAGATGGGCTGTAAGATTAGGGGGCTGGAGGTATCTGTAAGACCCTTGTCGATGCGCTCTGCCCGTCGCCCGGGGTCCAGGCCACCCCGTCCGCTGCTAATTAAAGTTCCGGATTGATCTGCGGACTCGGCGATACCAATCTGTCCCCAACGACCCCCCCCCCCTCGCCCCCCCCCCTCCCCCTCGCCCCCCCCCCCACGGTTCATTCTGCCGCTAACCCAATAGCGCTCTTACATAATACTGATAGGGCACTTTGGGCTCACACCCCCGGAAACTGCAGAGTCTGAACACAGGGGCAGGGAAGTCAATGATGCGCTCCGTGGACTGCTGTAGCCAGAGGGGCTGCGGGCTCAAATCCTGCTGTGGGACTGCACTGCCGCACCCTTGAGAAAAGTACTTGAATGTCCGGCTGTATTTTTTATTTATTTATTTTTTTTATAAGTGTCAAAAGTCTCTGAAATATCGGATGCCCTAGATAAGGACGTCTTCTAGTGTGAAATGAAACAGCTTATTGAAATGATAAGATTGTCATGCATATAATTGGATTTCTGCGGGCTTATTGTTATGGCGAGGACTTCTCCTCCTCGGTCCGAGTGCCTCCGTCAGCTCTGGCCGCGGGTCCCCCGAGCGCTGATTGGCTGTCCCCGGAACCGGGCGAGCGAGTGAGAGAGATGAGAGAGTGACTGAGGACACGGGGGGCACTTGGCACGGGCGAACGGTGGCATCGTGCTTTTTCTGACTTCCTGTCACGACCTTGGTCTCCGTGGTTACCACAGATGTCACTTCCATGCGCTGTATGGGCCATAGGCGAGCCGCTGCTTTCGTCCAAAATTTACAAACCTCTGAAATCCACTGAATCTGCACACGCTGTGTTCTGTATTACGCTATGTATATTATACTATGTATAATACAGATATGCATACTGTAATACACTGTGTTCTGTATTAGACTATGTATATTATACTATGTATAATACAGATATGCATACTGTAATACACTGTGTTCTGTATTAGACTATGTATATTATACTCTGTATAATACAGATATGCATACTGTAATACACTGTGGAGTTCCTGCACGGCTTGCCTGATATGGATGCGGACGCCCTCAAATTAAAGCAGGCAGTGCGTACTCTAACCTGACGGTCATGGTTTGATTTTAGTTCCAATGTACTGAGGTTCAGATCCACAGCCTACAGGACAGAGCCTGTTAAAACTTTGAATGCTAAAACAGAAAAGCGGAACTCACTTTCTCTCTCTCTCTTTCCCTTCCCCCTGTTTTCTCTCTCCTGCTTTCTCTTTCTCTCCCTCTCTCTCTCACACTCTGTCTTTGTCTTTCCCCTCCCCCTGCTGTCTCACTCCTGCTCTCTCTCTATCTCCGTCTCTCTTTCTGTCACTCACTCTCTCTCTCTCCTTCCTCTCACTCACTCTCTCTGCTCTCTCCCTTGCTCTCACTCACTCTCTCTCCCTTGCTCTCACTCTCTCTCTCTCCCTTCCTTTGCTCCTCACTCACTTCTCTCTCCCTTTCTCTCACTCACTCTCTCTCTCTCCCTCTCTCTCTCTCTTCCTTTCTCTCTCCCTTGCTCTCACTCACTCTCTCTCCCTTTCTCTCTCTCTCTCTCCCTTTCTCTCTCCCTTGCTCTCACTCACTCTCTCTCCCTTTCTCTCACTCACTCTCTCTCCCTTTCTCTCTCTCTCTCTCTCTCTCTCCCTTGCTCTCACTCACTCTCTCTCCCTTTCTCTCACTCACACTCTCTCTCTCCCTTGCTCTCACTCACTCTCTCTCCCTTTCTCTCTCTCTCTGACAGCCCCCTGGCATGGTGCCCTTGACATTTTAATAGTGAATATAATTTACATCTTCTTAAACGTATCATCTTCTGACGGAAATAAAAATGTGCCCTACAGTGTATATTTTATGCAGGCATATATGTTAGCAAGAAAAAAAAGATACAATTCTTTTTTCTTTCTTTCTATTGTGTGTGGGAAACATGTTTCGTGCTTACAAATGAACCACATTCTAACAAAACATTATCTTAGTACACAGCATTTGTAAACTTTCAGCACTCATACTTTTTGTATTATATTTTTAATTAGAGCCATTTTGCAGAAGACTCTGGAGACTTAATTAAACTGACAGCTGGCCAAAGCTAAAAGTCACACTGCTCTGACCTTGTAGCTTTGTCCCCCCCCCCCCGAGTAAGAAACAGACTCGTACCCAGCTAATCCACCTCTCCCCCAAATCGCTTAGTCCCAGAACATCTGACCTCGCCCTCCCCGTGGACACTGCGGACTACCCTTGGTTGTGTAAGTACCGTGTAGCTACGCGCTCAGACTCCGGTTCGACATCATTCCGCCGGGCTGGTCGGAGCGCTGTCATGCATAATTTAAGAGTCCGGGTAACCCGCGCGCGTCGGAGTAGCGCCGTTTCCAGCGCCGTTCCGGCCCGCGGGAGCGCGGCGCGACCCGGTCCCCGCGCTGAGCCGCGGTCCGCTAGCCCTCCGCCGCCGCGCCGCGCGCAGATAATCTCTGTCGAGCGGCGCTTGTTTATGGCAGAGCCTGGATTTATTATGTCCCGCCCACCCGCCCGCCACTGGCTGCAGGATACGCGACTGTGTGTGTGCGTGCGTGCGTGCGTTTGTGTGTGCGAGCAGTATATGTGACAGTGTGTGTGTGTGTGTGGGCATGTATTATCTATATTATAATAGTATTATGTATTATTGTATTATCATGTATTAACTATCTTTGTGAGAACCAAATGTCTGCACAAGGATAGAAAGATGAAGAAAATTACGCAAGGTGGGGACCTTTTGCTGGTCCCCACAAGTTCAAGAGGCTGTTTTAGGGTTAGGACTAAGGGTTAGGGTTACAATTAGGTTAAGGTTAGGGTTAAGGTTAGGCATGTAGTGGTTGGGGTTAGGGTTAGAGGTTACGGAATGAATGTAAGTCAATCGAAAGACCTCAAGTATAGCACTACAAATGTGTGTGTGTGCATGCGCGCAGTATATGTGTCTGTGTGTGTGTGTGTGTGTGCACAGTATATGTGACAGTGTGTGTGTGTAAGCGCAGTATATGTGACTGTGTGTGTGATTGTGGGAGAAGTGAAAATTGGCCCTTGTGTTTGTGTGGGTACAGTATATGTTGTAATGTACGTGTGTGCATGTCTTGGTGTGTGTGCACGTGTGCGCTGTAGCCTGTGTTTGACGTGCGTGCGTGTGTGTGGGGGCAGGGGTGGCAGAGGCATTGCGGTATGACAGAATAAACAGACAATTGAGAGCGGTATGCTAAGAGAGACGGTGCTGACATTACACCGAGAAGCCTTTTACACCAAGAGATTCATTAACAACCCCCCCCCCCCCAACCCTTACACCTGACACCTCCCAAAATCCTCCCAGCCCCCTCCCCCCCCCCCCATGCTACGGCTCGAGCTGTTTAGTAGAGCTGTCTCCTTCACGCACGCGGCTTCCCGACTTGAATTAGAAGAAAACAAGGAGAGATGGGGGGGAAGAAAAAATGTTTGGTGAAAATGTAATGTCAGCGTAGATAAGCATCACGAGCTGCTCCGCATTTATTAGGTGCAACAATTTGACTAACAGAGAATTTAGATGAATAACATTCAGCCGCGGGAAGTAATTTCCTTCTGAGAAAGTGATTTACATGCAGCATTGGAGTGCGCTCAGCCTTCACGCCTCTTTCGTCGTGTCAGCTAAAAATAATGGCATTTAAAACTACGGCCAAGGTTAATCGGTGTCCCCCATCGTCACGCCCATCGGAAGAAGAAAAAAAGAGGTTTTGTGCAAAAGACATGCGCGTAGCTGCGCTCATTAGCGGAATGCTGATTATGCCGAACGGGGGGACGGGCATCGGGGTGGGTGTGACGTATTTGTAAAAAATTGGGTGCACTTCCATTTCGTATTGTGAAGTAAACGGCAGTGTGTGAAATTCAAGTCGCGGGCAGTGTGGTAGACGCTGTCCGCCTCCTTGGGGACCGTCGCCCTAGGACTGATGCGCGTGCAGGCTGTATAACCAAAATCGCTTTGCGTTTGTGTCATGGTGCCAAATCATAGCATATATTATTTAATTAATGTAGCCTCCTCATATAAAATGATAGTGAATGACTGAATATGTTTGGCGTCAGCTCTGTAATAACGTTTGTAAACAAGTCTGTTTACGGAATCGTATTGATTTTCTGCTTGCAATTAAATGGGCGAACTTTTCCTGAGCGGTGTACCTAGCTCGGAATTCCAATGAGAAGAAAAACACGTTTTGCAGAAGATTTTCCGTCTACACTTCCTATCAGACCGTGGTTTAGTGACGTTGCTGCTGCACGCAAATGAATCGAGTTCTGACGTTCAGATTGTTCCGTACTTTTTGAAGGAACGTTAATAATTCATATAATCGATTCAAAATAATTTGCCGAGGATACATAACTACTAGCTATAGCTCCCGTAACGTCTCCGTGGACGTCTGATAGTAAAACATTGCTATAATCTGCCATGCATTTTGCTTAAGCGAGCTGTGACGCAATAATAAATGAAACAAAACCTTTTTAATGTTTTATTTTTAAACTTTTACTGGCTTTGAAACGACTCAACTCAGAAAAGAACGCGAGCAATTAGTAGTACGGTGTTGTGTTTGTACGTTCCGTGACGCCAGTTCCTGCGGCAAATTAGTGTGCTTTTATGTGTGCTATTTATATTCCATTTTGAACCTTGGACTCTGGAATGGAATGGTGTGGTGTGCGGATAGAAAGTGTTGATAGGTTCAAGCCTCATTAACTGGCGGCGATCTGACCACAACAGTAGCGGTGTTCAGTTAGCCTAGCCACAGCCAGGGATACGGTGGGCTTTCAGTCGGGCCGTCCCCGTCCAGTCGACCTCAGTGCACATCTGGAGTACTGTGTGACCAGTGGTTTAAAAAAAAAAGCAATCGGTGTATGCCTTGGAGGACTGCGTGCATACGTGCGCGCGTGTGCGTGTGCTCGTGTAAATACATCCATCCATCCATTATCTATACCTGCTTATTCCTGGGCAGGGTTGTGGAGGAGTGCTGGAGCCTATCCCAGCGTGCATTGGGGCGAGAAGCAGGAATATACCCTGGACAGGTCGCCAATCTATTGCAGGGCACACACACAATTTACTCACCATTCACTCACACACTCATGCCTGTGGGCAATTTAGAGCCTCCAATTAGCCTACCTGCATGTCTTTGGACTGTGGGAGGAAACCTTAGTAGCAGAACTTAAAGCACATATTCCATGGTAACATGACTCTGTAAAGGTTGAAATCTGTCTGGCTTGCAAACATAAGATATATACCTGTAGATAAAGCATACCTTCAGGGTGTTTATCAGTATCCTGGAGAGGAGGGAAAAGCAGAGAGAAGTGTGTGTGTGTGTGTGTGTGTGTGTGTGTGTGTGTGTGTGAGTGAGTCTGTCTGTGTGTGTGTGTGTGTGTGAGTGAGTGAGTCTGTGTGCGTATGTGTGTGTGTGTGTCTGTCTGTGTGTTTGTGCATTTGTGAGTGTGTGGGTGTTGGTGTAAGTGTATGTGTGTGTTTGTGTGAGTGTCGTGATTGTGTTGTGTGAGTGTGCGTCGTGAGTGTATGTGGTGGTGCGCATGTGAGTGTGTGTGGTCTTTCTCCTTGCATGCTCCCTGTTGCCCTGGATGTAATTTGGGTCGTGTACGGTGCTTGAAGGCGTGTCGTCAGGGCCCTCCTCCCGGGATTCGAACCTGTGGCCTCCTGATCTCAGCCTGGGTGTGGATCCCTCCCTGCGCCGCTGCGCGTTGGCGGTTATTCTGTCCCCTGACGTGGGTGGAGTGCCGGGGGGTTGGCGGGATTGCTGTGGATGAATGATTAGGGGTGCAGAAGGTGTGTGTCTCAGTAACTCGCCGTCCTGCGGACCCTAACCCTCCGGACGAGGAGCTGTGCTGCTGGATATTTCAGCAGCACACAGATGTGCTCGCTGGCTGTGTGACTGCGTATTACTCCTACCACCCCCCCCATCCCCCCCCCCCCGCCGCCGCCCCTGGTCCCCGCCCAGCGCTGACCCATCCCCAGCACTATTAATGTCCTTTGAAGATGACCCCCCCCCCCCCACCTCCACAATCATCCACCTTCACGCAGGCGCACACACACACACACACACACCGGCACACAGAGCTGTTCAGCCTGCCCCGATATGACTTACAAATTGGGAGTGCTTGTTTGTGGCGTATTGATCTAAGCAGCGCATAAGCACCAGTAAATTGCATACATGCATCTCTATCTGCTTCTGCTCCCCGTATTAACTTTCCCGCTTGCATGAGGTCCTCCTCCTCCTCCTCCCTCCATCCCTCCTTCCCAGCCTGATTACTCTTCCCCTCTCCTCCCTCCCTCCTTCTCAGCCTGATTACTCCTTCACTTTCCTCCTCCATCCCTCCCTGATTACTCCACCTTGCTGCTCCTCCTCATTCATCCCTCCATCCCTGCCTGATTCCTCCTGCACTTTTCCTCTCCTCCTCCATCCCTCCTTCCCTGCCTGATTCCTCCTGCACTTTTCCTCTCCTCCTACATCCCTCCTTCCTAGTCTGATCACTCCTCTTCTTTTCTCCTCCCCTCCTCCATCCCTCCTTCCCTGCCTGATTCCTCCCCCTTGCTGTTTCTCTTCCTCCATCCCTCCATCCCTCCTTCCCTGCCTGATTCCTCCTGCACTTTTCCTGTCCACTACTTCCCACTCCTTCTAGCTGATCACTCTCTTCGCTTTTCCTCCTCCTACTCCATCCCTCCCCGCATTCCTCCCCCTTGCTGTTTCTCCTCCTCCATCCCTCCATCCCTCCTTCCCTGCCTGATTCCTCCTGCACTTCTCCTCCTCCTCCCTCCATCCCTCCTTCCCTGCCTGATTCCTCCTGCGCTTCTCCTCCTCCTCCCTCCATCCCTCCTTCCCTGCCTGATTCCTCCTGCGCTTTTCCTGGTGCAGCGACATGGATGCTCGTTTTGGCGCCACGGTAACGGGCTTCTAGCCGACACTCTTATCCGACTTTTCACTTTCAGCAGTTCGGCTGAGGTGCGTTGCCGAGGGGTACAGGGACAGCGAATCGAACCTGCAACCTTTAGGCCTCGCGGAACGTTCCGGGGGGAGGTGGGGGTGGGGGTGGGGTTTGTTGCGTCCAGGCAGAAGGTCATCATCATCAGCCCATGAGGCTGGTCTCGTGGTAGCAGAAGTGACCTGGCATTGGTCAGCAAATGTTTAGTCTGTGCAATACTGCCATCTGCTGGCTGGCGGTGGTGTGTGGGAGGGGGGAGGCAGCGGCAGGGGGCTGTGTGTTGCTCCGGCGGGGATGGGGGGGTGGGGTACTGTGTTCTGGGAGGTGGGGGGGGGGTTACTGTTGTACGGCATCCTCATCTGAGCACGCTCAGTTTAGCTGCCCTAGAGTGGTGCTGCTATTTTTATTTTCCCCTCCCTTTCTCTTTCCTTTTTTCTTTTTTTTTAAATTTTTTTTGGAAAGGGGTTTGAGACGGGGACCCGTGCTGAGGGTGCAGAAGAGCAGTTTTAGGCCGACGGCGAGGCGGAGCACGGGGAGGGGAGGGGGAGGGTCAGCCGCCATCGGGGGGGAAAACAAAGCATGCAGATTTTTTTTTTTTTTAAAAGTGAGCGAAGGAGAGGAGAAGTTTTTAAAAAGCCGGGTCTGTGTGCGCGTGGGGCGAAACGAAAAGGGCCAGCAGAGAGAGGCTTCGGTCCGCTGACCGTACAGCCCTCTCACAGACAGAAAGACGGGCTCGGTTTGGAGAGGGGAACAGGACAGCCAGTGTCCCCAACAGTGTGTTTCAGTAGATATTACACACCATGCTGAGACTAAAATAGAGAAAAGAAATATGGAAGTGAAGGTTGCAGATTGCGTATGGTCAATGCTGCCTGCTGTCTGTTCGCTGCTGTATCGATGGGTTAGCGCCCTGCTGCTACACACTGCAACTGCTTTTCTGACCCAATCAGACCCTCGCGAGCCTCCTGCAATTAACCTCACCCTGGAGCTCCTCCCACCACGGTGACAGTCGCTATGTCTGAAGAATTCCAAGCAGTACATTTGATGATGTCACAATGGGGGGAGGGCGGTGAGGGGCTAGGGATTTCCCTGTATTTCTTGGGCATGGGAACAGCCTGCAGGAAGCGCCAGGGGGACTGCAGCCTCCCGATTCGCTCGCAAATCCTGAATCTGCTAAGGCCGTATAATTCCATTTATGACGCGCTGCTTCAGGAGCTGGTGCTCGTTCTGTGTTCCGCAGCGTAGCGTTCTGGCTGCATAGTTTCCCCAGCGTAGAAGAAAACGGGCTGCCCAGCCAACAGCCTGTTTAATGTTATTTTTTACTTACCGAGTATGCGAATAAAATTTAAACAAATTTAAAACTAGTGAGTGAGGTGTGGACATGAAGGGATTTCTAGCAGTATGGGGGAAGTTTTTTTTGTATGTGGATGGCTAGCTAGCTACGACATGGCTTTACACAGACGTTGCAGATATCTGGGGTTTGAGTTTGATTGCTGGCTAGCCGGCTAGCCACCTGTCTTCCTGTACATGGGTCCAAACGGCTCAAGGAAGTAATGAAAGATATTCTGTTTTTGGATACATTTTGTCTGCCGTAATCTTAAGCTTTATGAAGGTACAGTAGCCAGTGCATAATCACTCCATAAATTCTCTAATGCTTTATCATTTTGCCCATATTTTCGCTTATTGTCAGTCTGTCTCCTTCACAAACAGTAGGCCGGATGTGTGGTGTGTGTTATCAGTACTTTAGCACACACAGTAGGCCAGATGTATGGTGTGTGTTATCAGTACTTTAGCACACACAGTAGGCCAGATGTATGGTGTGTGTTATCAGTACTTTAGCACACACAGTAGGCCTGATGTCTGGTGTGTGTTATCAGTACTTTAGCACACACAGTAGGCCTGATGTATGGTGTGTGTTATCAGTACTTTAGCACACACAGTAGGCCAGATGTATGGTATGTGTTATCAGTACTTTAGCACACACAGTAGGCCTGATGTATGGTGTGTGTTATCAGTACTTTAGCACACACAGTAGGCCTGATGTATGGTGTGTGTTATCAGTACTTTAGCACACACAGTAGGCCTGATGTATGGTGTGTGTTATCAGTACTTTAGCACACACAAGTAGGCCTGATGTATGGTGTGTGTTATCAGTACTTTAGCACACACAGTAGGCCTGATGTATGGTGTGTGTTATCAGTACTTTAGCACACACAGTAGGCCTGATGTATGGTGTGTGTTATCAGTACTTTAGCACACACAGTAGGCCTGATGTATGGTGTGTGTTATCAGTACTTTAGCACACACAGTAGGCCTGATGTATGGTGTGTGTTATCAGTACTTTAGCACACACAGTAGGCCTGATGTATGGTGTGTGTTATCAGTACTTTAGCACACAAAGACTCCCTCTGTTCATTTCAGGCCTAAGGACATGAGTTCAGACATGACTATAGGGTTGCAATGTACGGAGACATAACCTGAATTTCAGCTCAACAGCATTGTATAATTGTAGCATTACAGCATTTAAGCGTTCCTTAAATGCACACGCCTCTTTGAATACATACCACTTTAATGGGTCTTCATCATTGTTCATTTCTCTGCTCTGGGAATTCGCCGAAACAATATCCCTTCTGTTCTTTCGATAAAAAAAAACAAAACAAATCTAGCTGTGTTTCTTTTGATGATGCTAACGTGCCAATGAGAGAGAGCGCTATTGGTTCTGGTGTCTGTGGAAATGATCTCTGAGTGGTTCATGTTGGTTTTGGATGGCCCGTGCTCATTGGTCAGTTAACTCCCTCTTGCACACCCCGTGTTGCTGGAGAATAGTCTGCGCGTCGCAGGACCGCCTGCATCTGGAGCGGGTATTTTACACCGAGCTCTGTTTAGGTGGGGCTGGGGCTGGTATATTGCAGTGCTATTTAGTGAATGCATCCGTCAGTCTTGTCCAGAACAGGATTAAAATGCATGTGTTATTACAGGCTGCAAACTCCAGCTGTTTCTCTGTCTCCTCTGTCCCCTCGTTTAACACTGCCGAATATTTCCCAAAACATCATCACTGGTGAACTTCAGGAAGAAAGATTATCTGTAAACAAGGCTTTATCTGTGTGTTTCCAAACTGGGTGTTTGACTTTGGATGACACCCGTCGGTGGGTGGGGCCGGGGGGGGAGGTGGGACCACAGGGAAGAAACGACCCTGGGCCGCGTGGAACACGAGAGATAAAGAGGAAGAGTGAGCGAGGAGGAGGAGGAGGAGCAGAGGCCGCCGTGTGTCGTGGAAAACGAGAGCGAAGAGCTGCACAGAGGAAAGAGGAGGAGAGAGCGAAGAGCTTCAGAGAGGAAAGAGGAGGAGAGGAGAGAGCGAAAGACAGAGGGAGGGAGGGAGAGAGAGAGGGAGGGAGGGATGGAGGAGAGGGACACGGCGCGGACTCAGACGAGTGTGAGAGTACTGTGTGAGGTCACGGCGGTGACGAATGGGTGGTGGCTCATTACCGGTTGGCGGGTTGGCGGGTTGGCGGGTGGAGATTAGCTTCTAATACGACACTTCTGTGACTCCTCATTGCGCCCAAATAAGCAGAGGAGAGGCAAAAAAAAATCAAAAAAAAAAAAAAATCAAATGAAGCATTATCGTAATAAAACAGAAACCCATTACAAAAACCGCCAAAAAACAGAAAGCGAAGTTAAATTAACTGCAAATTTGCTAGATCGTACGGAACCAGGAACAAGGCCCGCGTGTGAAAGCTATCTGACTGATTTCAATTTCGGTCGTGCTGGAACACGATGCAGTTTGTTGTGTTTGTTTGTTGTTTTTCTTTTTTTTGTGTGTGCGTTTGGCTTGGCTTTCAGGAATTTCTCCTCATTGCGTGCTGAGCGCATTATGCTGCTCAGCCCTGCCAGAGCACCTGGACACCCACAGCAAACCAGCATCCACCTGTCTGCCGCCCTGAGGGAGGTCCGGCACTGGATGTTTGAGGGATGAATTTGTAAACACATCGCTGTAATGTGTGTGTGTGTGTGTGTGTGTGTGTGTCTGCCTGTGTGTGTGTGTGTGTGTGTGTGTCTGCCTGTGTGTGCGTTTTAGAGAGAGATGTAGAATATAAAGAACTTGTTCCTTTGAACATTTTTTCTCTCCCAGAATCTGTTTAGTTTATTTCCCCGCTGTTTACCCGAGGTTGTCACTCGGAGATTGACGTCTCATTTGCAAGCGAGCCCTGGGGCCTGCGTGTCTTTGGGCTGTGGGGGGGGGGGGACCGGAGCCCCCGGAGGAAACCCACCCCCAACACGGGGAGAACACGCAAAATCTTCATCTTCTGTTGAGCTGCACGCGTTGAAGCTGAAGTGCGTTCGCTCGCAAGTCGCACTCGTGCACGAGCCAGTGGCTGTTCTCCACACATCAGGCCACACAGTACTACAGGAGGGTTGGTGTTGATGATCAGGGTAGTGTGTGAGCTGACACGTGTCTGGTATGTTTTTTCAGAAACAGATGCAGTGGAATCTACAAATCTCACCCTACCCCAGGTGGGACAGCTGTCAGTTAGGTGATGGACTCCCATTCTTTAAGACAGGGTTATTATTCAAACTCCCACCTCAAGCTCTTCCATGTCTCTATAATCCCTTGTTCCCCGGAATGCTACCATGGTTACGCCCCAACCGAAAGGCGGTCGATGTGAAATATTAACTGGCTTATCTGGTTGTGTGGCTGTTGATTGCGGAAGGCCTCATTAGTTTGTGTAAGTGAAGGAGGTCCCCATTAGACAGGCTGTGATGTGATGTGATAGAACCAGGATACACAGTCTGTCTCAGTGGCATTATGGGCTGGGAGAGCAGCAGTAGGGACCGGTCTGTCTCAGAGGCATTATGGGATGGGAGAGGGGCAGTAGGGACCGGCCTGTCTCAGTGGCATTATGGGATGGGAGAGCAGCAATAGGGACCGGCCTGTCTCAGAGGCATTATGGGATGGGAGAGCAGCAGTAGGGACCGGTCTGTCTCTGTGGCATTGTGGGCCGGGAGAGGGGCAGTATGGACCGGCCTGTCTCAGTAGGGACCGGGCTGTCTCAGTGGCATTATGGGATGGAGAGGGCAGTAGGGACCGGGCTGTCTCAGTGGCATTGTGGGCCGGGAGAGGGGCAGTATGGACCGGCCTGTCTCAGTAGGGACCGGCCTGTCTCAGTGGCATTGTGGGCTGGGAGAGGGGCGGTAGGGACCGGGCTGTCTCAGTGGCATTGTGGGCCGGGAGAGGGGCAGTATGGACCGGCCTGTCTCAGTAGGGACCGGCCTGTCTCAGAGGCATTGTGGGCCGGGAGAGGGCAGTAGGGACCGGGCTGTCTCAGTGGCATTATGGGTAGGGACCGGGCTGTCTCAGTAGAGACCGGGCTGTCTCAGTAGAGACCGGGCTGTCTCTGTGGCATTATGGGATGGAGAGGGGCAGTATGGACTGGCCTGTCTCAGAGGCATTATGGGTAGGGACCGGGCTGTCTCAGTAGAGACCGGGCTGTCTCTGTGGCATTATGGGATGGAGAGGGCAGTAGGGACCGGTCTGTCTCAGTAGGGACCGGGCTGTCTCAGTAGGGACCGGCCTGTCTCTGTGGCATTATGGGATGGAGAGGGGCAGTATGGACTGGCCTGTCTCAGAGGCATTATGGGTAGGGACCGGGCTGTCTCAGTAGAGACCGGGCTGTCTCTGTGGCATTATGGGATGGAGAGGGCAGTAGGGACCGGTCTGTCTCAGTAGGGACCGGGCTGTCTCAGTAGGGACCGGCCTGTCTCTGTGGCATTGTGGGCCGGGAGAGGGGCGGTAGGGACCGGCCTGTCTCAGTGGCGTTACGGGCCGGGAGAGGGGCAGTAGAGACCGGGCTGTCTCAGTAGAGACCGGGCTGTCTCAGTGGCATTATGGGATGGAGAGGGCAGTAGAGACCGGCCTGTCTCGGTGGCATTGTGGGCCAGGAGAGGGGCGGTAGGGACCGGCCTGTCTCAGTGGCGTTACGGGCCGGGAGAGGGGCAGTAGAGACCGGGCTGTCTCAGTAGAGACCGGGCTGTCTCAGTGGCATTATGGGATGGAGAGGGCAGTAGGGACCGGGCTGTCTCAGTGGCATTATGGGTAGGGACCGGGCTGTCTCAGTGGCACTATGGGCCGGGAGAGGGGCGGTATGGACCGGGCTGTCTCAGTGGCATTATGGGCTGGGAGAGGGGCGGTAGGGGCCGGGCTGTCTCAGTAGGGACCGGCCTGTCTCAGTGGCATTGTGGGCCGGGAGAGGGGCGGTAGGGGCCGGGCTGTCTCAGTAGGGACCGGCCTGTCTCAGTGGCATTGTGGGCCGGGAGAGGGGCGGTAGGGGCCGGGCTGTCTCAGTAGGGACCGGCCTGTCTCAGTGGCATTGTGGGCCGGGAGAGGGGCGGTAGGGACCGGGCTGTCTCAGTGGCATTATGGGTAGGGACCGGCCTGTCTCAGTGGCATTGTGGGCCGGGAGAGGGGCGGTAGGGGCCGGGCTGTCTCAGTGTGGGCCGGGAGAGGGGCGGTGTGTTTGGCTGTCGGTTCGTGTTTGGAGGGAGGCCTCTGTGTGGGCTTTGGCACGTCGGCTCGGTCGGCTCCTGCCGGCGCCGCGCGTGATGGACACTCCCATCTGCGCTTCATTACCCTCAGCGGGGACGTTATCTGCACCGCGCTGATACATCTTGGAAGGAAAAAAACAAACGCCGGTCCCGCCAGCAGCAGAAGTCCTTACGCGGCCGTTAGAGACTGCTTCTGCTTTTCATCCGAGCAGAATTAACAGTTGCATTGCTGCACGGTTCTTGTCCGTATTTGTTGTATTGTAATTCTGTGGTAATTGGCCAGTGTTAAAACTGGTACAATTAGCCACTGCCTGGACTCCCAGCTCAATCAATGCAACGCCTGGGCTCCCCTCAGCTTGACCAATCCAAAGCCTCGGTCTCCAGGTCAACCAATCCAATTCTTCAACTCCCAGCTCAACCAATCCGAGGCTTCAGCTCCTTGTTTAACCAATCGGATGCCTCAGCTCCCAGCATAACCAATCCAACACCTCAGCTCCCAGTTTAACCAATCCAGCGTCTCCATTCCCCTGGGTGGCAGGCGCGGGGCCTGAAATAGCACCCCCGTCTGTTGCCAAGGTTACAGCATTGACAGAATGACACGGTCATTCATTCTCGCTACTGTATCTCCCCTGGCCTTCTGTGGGAAAATGGCAGCTAATCTTAGTGCTCAATCTGCCTGCCTGTCAATGGGGGGGGGGGGGGTTACCGTCCTCCAACAGAGTACCCTGTCCTACTCAACGTACCGTACACACCCCCCCAGCCCACCCCGCGTAGAGACCCCAGCCCCCCACCGCCCCCACCCCACCCCCACCTCGCGTAGAGACCCCAGCCGGGTGATAAACATGCTTGCAGCCTCTGGTTTGAGTCTAGGACCGGAGTGGTGGTGGGGGCGTGGTGGGGGGGGGGGTGCTGCTCCTGCCCCATACATCACACGGCCCGCCTGAGAGGTCCGCCCACGGCCCGTCGCCGTGCCGCTCCCGCTCCGGTCGTCAGGAACAGTAAAACTGTAATTGAAAGACGCATTATAATGATGGACTCCTCACGCCGTCCTGCGCTGCGGTGGTCAGAGCACAGCTCCACGCACAACGGCGAAGAAAAGACGCCATTTAGAAAAGCCAGCTGAGAGAAAGATCGTTTTCTCTATTATGTATATATTTCCATTCTGTGAAAGCACTTGAAAAATGAATAACCGTGATTGATTTCCTCTTTCTTCTCTCTTTTGTCTGGTGACATTGACGTCTAGAGACGTGAGAGAGGGATGAAGAAATGAAGAGAGGGAGAGGTTAATGAGGAATAAGGGAATGAAGTCTTCAGTCATTGCAGACGAACATGCTTCGCCCGTTGGGGGTCGCAGTGGTTAAAAATGAATCTGTGTAATGCTAGGTTTAAAAAAAGATTGAGTGCAGATCTAATGGACTGTGATGGAGCTGGGGCTGTGATTGGTGGGGCTGCTTTGGGTTTACGGCTGGCTCTCTGACCTCACGTTTCGCCGCATGGCACAGCTGGCTAGCGGTAATGCTGCTGTATGACCTGCACAGCTGGCTAGCGGTAATGCTGCTAAATGGCGGTACAGCTGGCTAGCGGTACTGCTGCTGTATGAGCTGCACAGCTGGCTAGCGGTAATGCTGCTATATGACCTGCACAGCTGGCTAGCAGTAATGTTGCTACATGGCGGTACAGCTGGCTAGCGGTAATGCTGCTGTATGACCTGCACAGCTGGCTAGCGGTAATGCTGCTGTATGACCTGCACAGCTGGCTAGCGGTAATGCTGCTGTATGAGCTGCACAGCTGGCTAGCGGTAATGCTGCTGTATGACCTGCACAGCTGGCTACGTAATGTTGCTACATGGCGGTACAGCTGGCTAGCGGTAATGCTGCTGTATGACCTGCACAGCTGGCTAGCGGTAATGCTGCTGTATGACCTGCACAGCTGGCTAGCGGTAATGCTGCTGTATGACCTGCACAGCTGGCTAGCGGTAATGCTGCTGTATGACCTGCACAGCTGGCTAGCGGTAATGCTGCTGTATGACCTGCACAGCTGGCTAGTGGTAATGCTGCTACATGGCGGTACAGCTGGCTAGCGGTAATGCTGCTGTATGACCTGCACAGCTGGCTAGCGGTAATGCTGCTGTATGACCTGCACAGCTGGCTAGCGGTAATTGGCTGCTACAGGCGGTACAGCTGGCTGCGGTTGCTGCTGATACCGCACAGCTGGCTAGCGGTAATGCTGCTGTATGATCTACTCAGCTGGCTAGCGGTAATGCTGCTGTATGACCTGCACAGCTGGCTAGCAGTAATGTTGCTACATGGCGGTACAGCTGGCTAGCGGTAATGCTGCTACATGGCGGTACAGCTGGCTAGCGGTAATGCTGCTACATGGCGGTACAGCTGGCTAGCGGTAATGCTGCTGTATGAGCTGCACAGCTGGCTAGCGGTAATGCTGCTGTATGACCTGCACAGCTGGCCAGCGGTAATGCTGCTGTATGACCTGCACAGCTGGCCAGCGGTAATGCTGCTACATGGCGATACAGCTGGCTAGCGGTAATGCTGCTACATGGCGGTACAGCTGGATAGCGGTAATGCTGCTACATGGCGGTACAGCTGGATAGCGGTAATGCTGCTACATGGCGGTACAGCTGGCTAGCGGTAATGCTGCTGTATGAGCTGCACAGCTGGCTAGCGGTAATGCTGCTGTATGACCTGCACAGCTGGCCAGCGGTAATGCTGCTGTATGACCTGCACAGCTGGCCAGCGGTAATGCTGCTGTATGACCTGCACAGCTGGCTAGCGGTAATGCTGCTGTATGACCTGCACAGCTGGCTAGCGGTAATGCTGCTACATGGCGATACAGCTGGCTAGCGGTAATGCTGCTACATGGCGATACAGCTGGCTAGCGGTAATGCTGCTACATGGCGGTACAGCTGGCTAGCGGTAATGTTGCTACATGGCGGTACAGCTGGCTAGCGGTAATTCTGGCGGTGGAAGGCAGCGGTCAGCGCTCTCTTGGCAGTGGCTGGCTCGGCGGATTGGCAGCCGCGATGCGCGAAGGTGAAGGAGGGCAGGGAGGAGGTGTATCACAGCCTGAGGTGGAGCCAGCTTCGCCCTCCCGTGGAGCCGGCTGCCAGAAAGGGGCTTTTGCTTTCTCCTGAAATCTGACCCGAGGGATTCTTTCCTTCTTTTTTTGGATGAGTGGGTCCATCTTTCAGCTGAGACATCAAAACAAGGTCCTGCTTCGCCAAAAACAAAAAAGTGGTCCGAGCCATCTTGAAATGCTGAATTTCCATTTGTTGGACTAACTTCTGTATCAGAAGCATTGAAAAGTTTGGGGTTCATCTCCAGAATATCCAACCATGAAAGCAACGGTCTCAGTTTCGCAACTTCCAGAGTAGTGTGGGGAGCATCAACTTTTACATCAAAAAAACATTGTTTTCTTCTGTGTCTGAGTGGCAACCTCAAGCTGATGTAGGTGTGATTATACCTACCTATAACAGACCTATAAGAGAAAAGGAGGGATAGTTATGGAGAGAGATGGAGATTGAGAGAGATGGAGAGAGATATGGAGAGAGATGTAGTGATAGTGAGGTGGAGAGAGAGATTTGAAGACATATGGAGAGAGATGGAGAGTGAGGTGGAGAGAGATGGAGAGAGAGAGGATGAGATGAAGAGACAGTGAGGTGGAGAGAGATGGAGAGACAGTGAGATGGAGAGAGATGGAGAGACAGTGAGATGGAGAGAGATGGACAGAGAGGGAGGATGAGATACAGGGAGAGTGTGGTGGAGAGAGATGGAGAGACAGTGAGATGGAGAGAGATGGACAGAGAGGGAGGATGAGATACAGGGAGGTGACTGGGAGCACGCAGACAGTTACCGAACAGGCTGGATGTGTGCAGTTTACTTAACAAAGCCTGTAAAATGTGTATGAATTACCAGCACTCCATCCGCCCGCAGCTTGTTCTTATCTGCGGCATGACGGTGCAATTAATGTTAGGATTACAGCCGCCGCGTTTATTTGATTTGTTTTTTAGTGCGCGTGTGCGCTTTCTTACTTATTTATTTATTTTTTATTTTTTTTATACTTCCAGGTCTGAAGCGGCGAAGCCGTTTCCACATTTCAGTCACGGCTCTCCGCCGAAGACATTTATGCATCTGCGCGTCTCGTAAAAAATAAAAATAAAAGAAGGGAACGGGCATCTTTAATGTCACCGGCTACAAATTAAGAGACGAAGCTGGAGGGATTAAAAATGTATAACTTGCTTCTAATGTTTATGACTCACTTCTTCAAACTAATGTGTGGGGAGAATGAAGCAGTTATTCAAATGAGTTTCTTTGTTATGGCCACACGCTCGTTCTAAGGAGCTTAAAACTTACTGCCTTTTCGGAAACTGCATCCTCTTGACTCGACCACCTTCATTTGCATATATAACTTCTTTTTTTTTTCTTGGTGTTTTATTTTTGGATTTCGATTTCTCTGTGTACGTCTTGTGCTAGTTTCAGATTTTTTTTATTTATCCCGTGTTCTGGGTAACGTGTTGCGTGTTGAAAATTGTTTGTGAGAAAGCAGATGTGCTCATCTTAAACCGTAGAAATCCTGACAGACCAAACTGCAGATATCTTGACCTTAAACTGCAGATATGTTCACCTTAAACTGCAGATATCTTTGGATTAGTATTCACCTGATAGTTTTACAGCTCTGCCTGTTCCACAAGGTAGATCTTCACCATTCTCATTGGTTGAGATTTCTCTCAAAATCCACCCCCCCCCCCCGCCCTTTTCCAGTTCAGTGACTCTGAGTTCCCCTCTCTCTCTCTCTCTCTCTCTCTTTCTCTCCAGCAACAGGGTGTTAAGTGCATCTGTTCGCTGCTCCTTGTCCTCCTAACCTCTGTCTCTGCAGAGCAGTGTATTGAATCTGACAGAGCCCAGATCCTATTGAAACTGAGGACTATCGAATTGCCCGAGTTCTTAGATCCACAGTACTAACTCCTCTCCACTGTATTGAATTTACCGTCCCAGGGATCAATAGTGGTGGTTGAGTTTTTAGCAGATGGTATTGAACCCCCCTCCCCCCCCCCACAGTGTCACGTACCCCCCCCCCCTTCCTCTTTGGGATTCTTGCGGATTGTTTCAAACTCAGTGGGCCTATCACACTCAGATGTTCAAATGGAACCGAACTGAAAAAGAGAGAGAGAGAAAGAGGTGCTTTAGAAAATCAGCAGCCCAGCAGTGAACCACAGGGTGAGGGGGGGGGGGAGCTCTGCCACCCTTCCCACGCATGAATATCGAATTTCAATACATTTCACGCCTGCAGAGAGGCTTGGCTCTGGCTCTGTGGGACTGCGTCTTTAGAAGCCGCTTGGAGAAAAAAAATAAAATAAAAAAGAGGCACACTTATGTTCACACTCTGCTTTTGTTTTTGTTTTGAACGTGAATTCACCCTCCCCCTCCCCCTCCCTCCCAGCGGGACGTACTGGAACAGATCCTTGTGTAAGATGGGGGGGGCGGCTGGGCACAGGACTGCGCTCGCGGGCGGTGAGAGCGCTAATAAACAAACGCGATGGCGCTACGCTACGCTACGCTACGCGGCCCTGTCGCCCGCGATGGCGCTACGCTACACGGCCCTGTCGCCCACGATGGCGCTACGCTACGCGGCCCTGTCGCCCGCGATGGTGCTACGCTACGCGGCCCTGTCACCCGCGATGGCGCTACGCTACGCGGCCCTGTCGCCCGCAATGGCGCTACGCTACGCAGCCCTGTCGCCCGCAATGGCGCTACGCGGCCCTGTCACCCGCGATGGCGCTACGCTACACGGCCCTGTCACCCACGATGGCGCTACGCTACGTGGCCCTGCCGCCCGCGATGGCGCTACGCTACGCAGCCCTGTCGCCCGCGATGGTGCTACGCGGCCCTGTCACCCGCGATGGCGCTACGCTACACGGCCCTGTCACCCGCGATGGCGCTACGCTACGCAGCCCTGTCGCCCGCAATGGCGCTACGCGGCCCTGTCACCCGCGATGGCGCTACGCTACACGGCCCTGCCGCCCGCAATGGCGCTACGCGGCCCTGTCACCCGCGATGGCGCTACGCTACACGGCCCTGTCGCCCACGATGGCGCTACGCTACGTGGCCCTGTCGCCCGCGATGGCGCTACGCTACGTGGCCCTGTCGCCCGCGATGGCGCTACGCGGCCCTGTCGCCCGCGATGGCGCTACGCTACGCGCTGTGCGTTTATACAGTGGTCAGGCCTGGGTGTACTGCGCCTCCGGGTGGCGCTCTCACGCATGGGGGGGGGGGCAGGGGGACGGGGGGTGTTGGTTTGATGAACAGCCAGTGTGCCGTGGTCTGACAGAGATGGATGTGCCAGTTTGGGGGGGGGGGGGGGGGGGAGTTGAATGACACAATTTCTGTCTCTCGCTGGGGGGGGGGGGGGCAGGACAGACAAGGTGGAGGAGAGGCCGAGCTGGAGACGGGGTGGGGGTACGCGAGGCGTTTCGGGGGTGTTTCCGTCATATTGAGGTCACCCCCCTCCCCTCAGAGGCCCCTCCCCTTCGCTCCAGGCTCCAGTGGTTAGGTTCTACGCTGACCTACCTTAAGAAAAAGGAATCCGTTATGAGCCAGCGGAGGCACCACGCTAATGTACGCTAAGGGCAGTGAATTCACTGCAACCCACTCTGCGCTACGCTAACCTGTGCTAAGAGCAAAGAATCCATTACAAACAGCCAGTGCTACACCGAGGCTGACCTGCGTTAAGAACAGAGAATCCGTTATGAGCCAGCGGAGGCACCATGCTAACTTACGCTAAGAGTGATGAGTTCACTGTGCACTGTGCAGCGCTATGCTACGCTACGCTAACAACAAGCAATCCATTACCAGCCGTGCGGTGCTATGCTATGCCATGAACAGGGGCCTCAGCTGACTGCTCCTGAGCTGATAGGACGAGCTTGCATTGGACGTGGGCGCTCTGCCGTTTTATGATATTTAGGCCCCCGAAATATCAGCAGCCATCCGGGATGAGCACCAGACAGACACGGGGGGGCTCTGCTCTGTACCGCGGATGAGTCACACAAGCGCTTCGGCTAACTTCGCTTTGCCAGACCATGACAAGGACGTTTTTATTTTGGTTTTTTTTACTGTCTGAGGAAGCCTCTCTGCCGCCGCGGTCGGGCAGGCTGAGCCGCCTGAGCGGGGGATCGCGTCGGACACGCCCCGGACTCCGACAAACAGGGCGGAGCCTCATCTCTCCAGCCGCCCTTTCAGAGAAACTCTGGAGGCGCTAAAAATGGCGGGAGCTGGTCGCCGCGGCCGAGCGGGGAAGGAGAGGGCCGATAAGCGGACGGAGATCACCACGGCGACCGCGGCGGCGGCGGCGTTAGCGCTAGCGTCCGTCTCCAGCCGCGGCGTCGGGATCGTCTGCCGTTTCCGGAGTAACGGTCGGCGCAGGACCCCCCCCGGGTGCGGCGATCTCTCCCCCCCCCCCCGTCTGATAGCGAGCACCGCGCGGAGCCAAATTAAACGCTGAATTATAAATGAAAAGAGCAGAGATGAGAGAGGTGTAAAGAGAAATCTTTTAATTGCTTGTCGGGGAAAAGCAGTGATTAGCAGCCCTGCTAATGGCGGTGTTTACGGGCGATGGCTCTGCGCGGGGGGGGGGGTGTCGCCCACGCAGGGGCCTGGCCTGATTGGTCCTTGGTTAAGCCTTGGGCACAGGGGCACTGCGTTGGCTTGGTTCATGGCTCAGGACAATACTGGATGTCTGAATGTCTTCTGTCTCATTATGAGTTCTGTCCCATTAGAGATGCAGT
Source organism: Anguilla rostrata (assembly GCF_018555375.3). Lineage (NCBI taxonomy): Eukaryota > Metazoa > Chordata > Actinopteri > Anguilliformes > Anguillidae > Anguilla > Anguilla rostrata. Next base: position 2,551,149 of record NC_057943.1, on the reverse strand, counting down.
GTTCCGTACCATTAGAACATTAGAAACACAGCGTTCTGTACCGTTACAAACACAGCGCTCTGTACCGGTACAAACACAGCGCTCTGTACCGGTACAAACACAGCGCTCTGTAACGCTACAAACACAGCGCTCTGTACCGGTACAAACACAGCGCTCTGTACCGTTACAAACACAGCGCTCTGTACGTTACAAACACAGCGCTCTGTACCGTACAAACACAGCGCTCTGTACCGTTACAAACACAGCGCTCTGTACCGGTACAAACACAGCGCTCTGTACCGTTACAAACACAGCGCTCTGAGTCAACGCGTCTGTACGTACAAACACAGCGCTCTGTACCGTACAAACACAGCGCTCTGTACCGTACAAACACAGCCTCTGTACCGTACAAACACAGCGTCATTGTACCGTACAAACACAGCGCTCTGTACCGTTATACAAACACAGCGCTCTGTACCGTACAAACACAGCGCTCTGTACGTACAAACACAGCGCTCTGTACCGGTACAAACACAGCGCGTACTCTTGTACCGGTACAAACACAGCGCTCTGTACCGTTACAAACACAGCGCTCTGTACCGGTACAAACACAGCGCTCTGTACCGGTACAAACACAGCGCTCTGTACCGGTACAAACACAGCGCTCTGTACCGGTACAAACACAGCGCTCTGTACCGGTACAAACACAGCGCTCTGTACCGGTACAAACACAGCGCTCTGTACCGTTACAAACACAGCGCTCTGTACCGGTACAAACACAGCGCTCTGTACCGTTACAAACACAGCGCTCTGTACCGTACAAACACAGCGCTCTGTACCGTTACAAACACAGCGCTCTGTACGTTACAAACACAGCGCTCTGTACCGTACAAACACAGCGCTCTGTACCGTTCTACACAACACAGCGCTCTGTACGTACAAACACAGCGCTCTGTACCGTTACAAACACAGCGCTCTGTACCGGTACAAACACAGCGCTCTGTAGTCAAAAAGCGCTCTGACGTACAAACACGCGCTCTGTACCGGTACAAACACAGCGCTGTACGTACAAACAGCGCTCTGTACCGGTACAAACACAGCGCTCTGTACCGGTACAAACACGCGCTCTGTACCGTACAAACACAGCGCTCTGTACCGTACAAACACAGCGCTCTGTACCGTTACAAACACAGCGCTCTGTACCGGTACAAACACAGCGCTCTGTACCGGTACAAACACAGCGCTCTGTACCGGTACAAACACAGCGCTCTGTACCGTTACAAACACAGCGCTCTGTACCGGTACAAACACAGCGCTCTGTACCGTTACAAACACAGCGCTCTGTACCGGTACAAACACAGCGCTCTGTACCGTTACAAACACAGCGCTCTGTACCGTACAAACACAGCGCTCTGTACCGGTACAACACAGCTCGTACGTACACAGCGTCTGTACCGTACAAACACAGCGCTCTGTACCGGTACAAACACAGCGCTCTGTACCGTACAAACACAGCGCTCTGTACCGGTACAAACACAGCGCTCTGTACCGTTACAAACACAGCGCTCTGTACCGTACAAACACAGCGCTCTGTACCGTACAAACACAGCGCTCTGTACCGATGGCAACAGTACGGAAGAAAGCGCTGAAGGATGCAGATAGATGCGTCTTCCGTAGTGCTTGTGGTAAACACGGCGCTGTTTGGTTTTCGGTATTTCGATTGAAGCGCGTGCTTGTGTGTGTGTGTGCGTGTGTGTGTGCATGTCTTGTGTGCACGTGGTTGTGCGGTGGTGTTGTGATGTAGATGCTGTGTTGTGTGTGTGTGCGTGTGTGTGAGCATGTGTGTCTGTGTGTGTGCGCGTGTGTACGTGTGTGTGCGCATGTGTGTATGTGTGTGTGCGTGTGCGTGTGTGTGCACGTGTGTTTGTGTGTGTGTGTGTGTTTATGAGCATGCATACGTGTCTGTGTGTGTGGGTGTACATGTGCATGTGTGTATGAGTGTGTGTGAGTGTGAGTCTGTGTGTGTGCGTATGCGTGTGTGTGTGTGTGAGTCTGTGCATGTGGGATAATTCCCCTGTTGCCGTAGGTACATACAGTATGCGCTATAGTGTTAACTCCAGCGGGAGGAATTCTGTGAATGAGTCTCGGGGGGCAGCTGGCTCACCGGCCCTCACCAGCCCCACATTCACAGCGTAAACACAACCGCCACGGCTCCACGCCGCTCCCTGCCAGAGAGGGAGTTAGTCTGGATGCGCTGTTTGCTCTGCAGCTGAGCTTCATTCTCATTTTCATAACGCGACAGCCGCGTTAGTCCCCTGCTTCATTTATTTATACCAGAGATTTCTCATGTTTTTATTTGATTTCATTTATTTATATTATTTATTATTCTTTTTTTTTTCAACAGTCAATAGTTATCTTTTCACACGCTTTCTTTTCATTGTGTGCAGCTCATGTTCATTGCCTGTCTGAGTTGTTTTTGTGATAATGCGGGCGTACGCGATGAAGCTCGCCCCGCCCCCAAGTTCAGTTTAAGGGCCGAGGCGGCGTCTGCGTATCAGCAGAGACCTCTGACACGCCGCCTTCCGAGCGGGACACAGACGAGCCCGTCCATCTGCCTGAGGTGTGCACGCACATACATCACACACTCACGGAAGTACATCACACACACACTTGCACGTGCATACATCACACACGCACACACATACATCACACACGCTGACTCAAGTGCGCTTAATGGACGTGTGATCCGTGACGCTAAGTTCCGATTATTCCGAGTCTGCGTTCCTGGCCTGCTCATGGTCGCCTCGCTGGAACAGGAAGGGGCCTGTTCTCCATTACGGGACAGAGCGTGTCCCCTCCCTCCAAAATATACACCTCCCCAAGAGCAGAACTGAGGGAATCTTGGGAAATTCCACTACCATGAACCGTTAGGAAACGGCATGCTTCCGTGCTTTTCTAGATCTTATACAGCGGTGTCTGTCTGTCTGTCTGTCTGTCTGTCTGTCTGTCTGTCTGTGCTGGTGTTTATATCCTGTTACGAGCAGCGCAGACGCTCAGATCTGCAGCATGTTGAGGCGTGTGAAGCAGCGCGGGCTGCTGGGAGATTTAGGGCCCTCCCTGGCCAGAAATAGGCCTGCAGTGGAGAGGAGGGTTAGGGTTGGGGTTAGAGTTAGGGTTAGGGTGGAGAGGAGGGTTAGGGTTAGGGTTAGGGTGGAGAGGAGGGTTAGGGTTAGGGTGGAGAGGGTTAGGGTTAGGGTTAGGGTGGAGAGGAGGTTTCACAGGCAGCCTGCCTGGCGGCTCTTCACAGCTTCTCTGGGAAATCCCGCGCTTTCTCAGCGAGAGATGTAGCGGTACAGCAGCGAGGGCGGGGGGCGGGGGCGGGGGGGGGAGGGGTGTGACTGCCGCGGTGACGTCGTGCTTCATACTGGGGCTTTTGCATCGCGCTTTAATCTGTCATAGTGACTGACTATCTCAGAATAGATAGACAGACACACACACACACGCACACGCACATGTTCACGCACACACACACAAACACACACTCACACACACAAACACACACTCACACACACACACACACTCACACACACACACCTCTCTCTCACACACACACACACAAACACACACTCACACACACAAACACACACTCACACACGCACGCACACTCACACACACACACTCTCACACACACACACACACGATCACACACACAAACACACACTCACACACACACACACACCTCTCTCTCTCACACACACACACACACCCTCGCTCACACACACCACACACACACACACACCTCTCTCACACACACACACCACACACACACACTACTCTCACTCACACACACACACACACACACACACCTCACACACAAACACACACACACACACACACACACTCTCACACACACACTCTTAAGCAGCTGCTCCCAGGGGTCCTTGTTCCTCAGACAGGCACAGAGAGGCTGTGGGAGAAACGCCGGAGCTGCAGAAATATGAGCCTCCGCGCGGTGCTCATAACTCACGGGGCCCAGCGGAGACGCTCGCTGTGTGGGACCCTGCCCCCTCCCTCACCCCCCCCCCCCTTTCCGCCGAGCTCCTTTCCAGCCCCCTACCCCATTCAGCCATGCCCGATCCTCCCCATCCCGTTCAGCTGAGCCCATCCCCCCATCCCCTCCCCTCCCCCGTTCAGCCCAGCCTGTCCCCCCACCCCTGTTCATCCAAACCCAACCCCCCCCCCCCGTCTCCAACCCGTCTCACCGCCGCTACCGCGCTCTCTCCGTACAGCGGTGACTCCGGCCCGCTTCCTCGCGGCTCGGAGAGCGGCTCGGCGTTCCCGGTGTTCCTCTCTCTCTCGCGCGCGGCGTTCTGGAGGTCAGGCGGAGGTCGCGGGGCTCGGCTCCCACACGCGGAGGTGCCGCTCGGGCCCCTCGGCGCGGCGCGTAGCCTGCTCTGGCTCCGTAAACACCCAGCGGCGCAAATGGATGGAAATGCACTTAAAAAAAAAAAAAATCTGTGCGACGCTCCGGATATTCCATCTGGGGAATAATGGGGGAAGCGGAAAAAAATGTGGAGAATGTGAAGCTGTGGAAAAGGGTTCAGAGTCCAGAGAGAATCTCATCTCCGGAGTCAGCGCGTGAAACTGCTCCTCCTGCCTTTCATTTGGTGGCAGACCAGGAAAACTCTGAGCTCAACCGAGCGTCCGTCTGTCCTATAGAGCGCCCGTCTGTCCTATAGAGCGTCCTCTCCGCTTCCGTCTGTCCTATAGAGCGTCCGTCTGTCCTATAGAGCGTCCGTCTGTCCTATAGAGCGTCCTCTCCGCTTCCGTCTGTCCTATAGAGCGTCCGTCTGTCCTATAGAGCGTCCTCTCCGCTTCCGTCTGTCCTATAGAGCGTCCGTCTGTCCTATAGAGCGTCCTCTCTGCTTCCGCTGCGTCCGTCTGTCCTATAGAGCGTCCGTCTGTCCTATAGAGCGTCCGTCTGTCCTATAGAGCGTCCTCTCCGCTTCCGTCTGTCCTATAGAGCGTCCGTCTGTCCTATAGAGCGTCCGTCTGTCCTGGTAGAGCGTCCTCTCTGCTTCCGTCTGTCCTATAGAGCGTCCGTCTGTCCTGGTAGAGCGTCCGTCTGTCCTGGTAGAGCGTCCTCTCTGCTTCCGTCTGTCCTATAGAGCGTCCGTCTGTCCTGGTAGAGCGTCTGTCTGTCCTGGTAGAGCGTCCATCTGTCCTGTGGAGTGTCCATCTGTCCTATAGAGCATTCGTCTGTCCTATAGAGCGTCCGTCTGTCCTGGTAGAGCGTCCATCTGTCCTGGTTAATGTGTCAGGATCTTGTGCACAATGGCCCTCATCCTTCACCACGCCACAACGTTGTCAACCGCAGGATTTATTTGACGTGATGTCAGAAGTGGGAAGGTCGAGCTGACCTGTTGGGAGGGGGGGGTGGGTGGGGTGATTGCGGCTGTCACAGGTGCAGGATCGATGCTGTGGGGGGTGGGGGCGATTGAGGGGGACGGGGGCGAGCGCGAGGGGGGGGTGTTTGGCGTGTTTGTGCACCAGTGCCTACAGCGCTCTTTAACCAGGCTGCCACCGTTACTCCAGCTATTCCTCCACCCACAACTCACCATAACTGGGTGTGATTAATTCATTAATGGGGTCAAATTTTAGATATTGTCCCTCTCTTTTTCTCTCTCTCCCTCCCTCCCTCCTTCTGTCTCTCCCTCCCGCCCTCCCTCCTTCTCTCTGTCTCCATCTCTCTCTCTCTCTCCCTCCTTGTGGTTTTTTATCCTGTGTAATTCACCTTGTCTCAGCAGCTCACATCTGCATAGGACCTTGGGCTAAATGTTAAATATGTGTAATTAGAGAGGAGCAGTGGGGAGGGAGGGGGGCGGGGGGGTTGGGTGTGGGGTGGGGGGGCACACTGACTGCAGCTCCTCCAGTCAGGCTGCGGACAGCGAGGGGCCGAGGGCCAATCACAGATGCGCCTGGAACACACACCTCCTCCATCACGGTTCTCACCATGAAAAGGAAAAAAAATCCCCCCCACCTCGTCTGTCTGTCCCCCCATCCGTGTTTGCCGTCACGGCAACGCCATTCCCAGAATTCCATCGGGTATTAGGAGGGGCTTTTGCCTCGGGCCTGGAAGGAGGCCCGTCTCAACCTGCTTTGAGGTTTAATTGAAATGACCCTTCATCCTCTCCAGTGAGAGATGAGATGTTCTGAGCTGAGCCGTCATCGCGTAGACCCACCTCATGCAGCCTTGACTCCTTGTGCTGGAGAATGACCATCGTCGTCAACCTCATAAGCTACGTGCTAATTGCATACCCGCCTCAAAGCCCCCAGTTAAAGCGCTAACGTGCTAATCTGCGCAGGTAGAACCTGCCACTCAAAGCCCCCAGTTAAAGCGCTAACGTGCTAATCTGCGCAGGTAGAATCTGCTGCTATGGGGCTGTCAGTTTGGATGACTTGGGTCATCAAGGCCCAGCACCACGAACCCCAAGCACACCCGACCCCCCTTTCTGTCCCTAGGCACCTCCCCAAACTCAACCTTCACCCCCTGTCCCCCGAACACTAGCCAATAGCATTGCGCAGCGTCTGCGTGCGACAGCGTTATAGCGAACTCGCGATGTCAGCTGTGCTTATCGGCGACTCGCACACGCAGGGTTTGGGTCCCGCAGCGTTTGAGCCGCCAAAGACCTCTCCGTACCCCCCTCCCCCCCTCCGCCGCTCTCTACAGGGGGTGCCTGCTTATCTGAGGGGGTGGGGGGGGGTCACACTCGAACACGACCCCCGCCCCCCCCCGCGGGACCCCGGTGTCAGCGCGCTGAGCCCGGAGACGCTAAACCGCGGGTACGGCGTTCCGGAAGCTTCTAAACCGGCGCGCAGAGCCAGAGCTGATCGGTCGGCTTTACGCTCCTGTGCAGCGCCGAGCGGGAAAAAGAGCGTGCAGAAATAATAATATTGTGAGAAAGCTCTTCTGTAAACACGGCTTTGATGGTTTATTAAAGAGGAGCGTGTTTGCTCTCTCTCTCTCTCTCTCTCTCTCTCTCTCCCCCTCCCTCTGAAGCCCCCCCCCACCCCCCACACAAAACAACAAAAAAAGCAAATACCATTATTCTCTTTATTTCCTTTGTGTTTGAAATGCTGTGTTGAATTTCAGCTTTAATTAATTCAGTGGAGTGACGAGGGATTTTTTCCCATTTTTGTGTTACCCCCCCCCACTCCCCCCCCGCCCCCCCCTCCACCTTGCGCTTGCCGCTTAACATTATTTGTTTCTGTGTGACCTCTGATTTCACAGCACATTGGCTTTGTCTCTCTACAGAAAAGAAAGGCTGTTTTTTATTTATTTTTTTTGCTGACGACAGAGGAAACATTATCTGTTAAATAAATAATTCCCAATTCCCTCTCTCCCTGAGTTTTCCAATTGCAAATTTCTGGAGGGCAGAACAAAAGTAGTTGGGGGTTGGGGGGGCTTTAATGGTAGTTTATGGGGCTTATGGAGACATGCTAGAATATTATTATTATTATTATTATTATTATTATGAATAATAATAATAATAATAATAATATTATTATTTTGTAATTCTATCATGTCTGTGTCACTCTTAAACTCTGAGGAATAAAGTAACTTCATTACTTCTGGCTCATAAGAGACGCATGAAATAATGTAGGACTGGCCAATTAGCTGATTAATTGCCTTTGTTGTTTGAGAACACAAACAGGGTAAACAGCTCATACAGATGTCAGCGCAGTATTTCCCAAAACCAGCCAGTCTGTGCGCAACACGCGCTGGTTCCGTTTGGTTCCTATCATCCATTCAGTTTAGTGCATTCTCAAAGCAGCACTTCTGTAACAGGCCTGTAGGTGGAGCTGTCGCTGTCCATGATGCTGCCATGTTGCATGGTGCTAAATTGCCCATGATGCTGCACTGTCCATGGTGCTAAAGTGTTAATGGTGCTGTCGCTGTCCGTGGTGCTGAACTGGCCATGTTGCTACAGTGTTAATGGTGCTGTTGCTGTCCGTGGTGCTGAACTGGCCATGTTGCTACAGTGTTAATGGTGCTGTTGCTGTCCGTGGTGCTGAACTGGCCATGTTGCTACAGTGTTAATGGTGCTGTTGCTGTCCGTGGTGCTGAACTGGCCATGTTTTGGCGTCTCGTGTGTAATGGCATGGCTGCGTGTTTGCTGTCCCGTGGTGTGAACTGGCCTTGCTACGTTAAGGTGCTCACGTGTTCTGACTGGCCATTCAGTGTTAATGGTGCTGTTGCTGTCCGTGGTCTGAACTGGCCATGTTGCTACAGTGTTAATGGTGCTGTTGCTGTCCGTGGTGCTGAACTGGCCATGTTGCTACAGCGTTGAAGGTGCTGTTGCTGTCCGTGGTTCTGAAGACCTCCCAGGCTTTGGGGAATTGCACAGATCTGTCTTCATTCTGCACTGATTAACCTGAGAGGTGCTCCACCAATCACAGAGCACGCTGGCCATAAGCGCCAGAATGATGCCAGGATCCCTTACAATATCCGGAGACATATAGCCACATCCACCAATTACTGTTCTGTTTGTTGTTACTAACCTACTTTGTGATTGGTGCAGAGCTCCTCTCTGGTTTCAGTGTGACGATACATCTGTACCATCCCTATTTTACCATCCCTGAGAGATAATAATAATAATAATAATAATAATAATAATAATAGTCATTATTATTAAAAGCAGTAATATCATCATAATCAAAATCATCTTTCAAAAATGCTCACTCTCTCACTCTCCCCCTCTCCCTCCACCTCTCTCTTCCTCTCTTTTTCCCGTGCCTGTCTCTCTCTCTCCCCTGTCCCTCCACCACTCTCTCCCTCCCTCTCTCCCTCCCTCCCTCTTCCTCTCTCTCTCCCTGGCTGTGACATTGGGGGGGGGGCGGGGGGGGTGAAGTTTTCTCCAGCCTGGCCCCCTGTAACAGTGATGCATGGGGCTGAATTGCATTAGACCCGTACAGCGGCTCTCTCTCCTCTTCATCGGCTCGCTCTCCTCTTCATCGGCTGACGCGCTCGCTTTAGTTATTCATTCAAAACATTTTTCAAAAAAGGGGCCTCTTATCTGGAACGACAACACGACAAACTGAAATGTTCAACCGTAACATAACTGGAGTTTTTTTTTATTCTGCGTACATTCACAGCGAGCGCATCTGCGATCACGCAGGTGGCTCCCTCCGCTGTCTGACTGGTCATGTATGTGCAAACACACGCGTGTGCAGGGCGGGCGGGGGGCTGTAATGTTGTGGGCTGGAAATAGAAGCCACGTGGAAGGACGTTTAGTCGTTTAAAGATTGTGTTTATAAAGACCCGTAATGAACACCTGCCCACGACCCAGCGAATGGAAACAGACGTCTTCTTTGGCCTCGTAGTCGTGACCCCGGACCCCAAAATTGTACCTCCAGTGAAACATAATATAACTCTCCTACTTTTCTCTTTTATTTAATTTTTTTGACCTATAAATGAAATTAGCGCCGTATGAGTTGTGTCAGTAGAGGTGTCTGTGGAGAGGGGAAGTCTGGCGATGGCACGCCGTCGTCGCCGTGGCGACGGAAAGGACGGGGTTTAGCGGTGAGGCTCAGAGCTGGGCCTGGCGGCGGCGGTGCGGGAGGGTAAACCGCGGCGGAGGAGAGATTCGGCGGGACGCTTTGCATTCTGGTCTCGGGGAGACCCCTCTCCGGTCCCGAGCGCTTTTTTCACCGTAATGGGGGCGTGGCGCGGCGGGACCCGGGAGAGCCTCACAGCCCAGCGGCACGCCGCCCAACGATTCGCCGACGGGCAGACACCGCACGCACGCTCCGCCCTCCTCTCTAATCAAAACAAAAAGAGCAATTAGTCTGCGAGAGATGGAGGAGAGGAGCAGTGGAAGATGGGAGGAGGGGGGAGAGAGGAGGGGGGAACGGGGAGGAGAGGGGGGAGAGGAGAGGGGAGGGGTGTTCCCCTCGGTTTAAGTTGTGGGACTCTGGTTCAGCACTTTATTAAAATCCACTTTATTTTTCCCTGGTAATTGGAACAGACGTGCTTAGCCTGACCATCCCTGTGGTGATTTTTAGGGCTTGCATCTCTCCCTCTCTCTCTCTCTCTCTCTCTCTCTCTCACTCTCACTTTCTCTCTCTCTCTCCCCCCCCCCCCTTTCCCTCTCTCTCTGTCGATTCCTGGAGCTGACAGCTCAATCTTAACGTGTGCGTCTCTCATCTTGCGCTAGTCGTCTGGAAGGCACAGCATCTCGCCCCCTCTCTGCCTGTCTCTCTGTCCCCCCCCTGTGTGCCCGGTCCTGGCCGGGCCCTTCCTCACCTCGCTCTGGTAGCATCGCAGGGACGTCTGCCTCTCCTCTCGCTCTTCCTCCTGTCGTTTCTTACTCGAGTATCTTTAGCGCGTTCTGTGTCCGCGAAAGAGGGCAGATTCCTTCTCTCCCTCTCGCTCTCTCTCTCTCTCTCTCTCTCTCTCTCTCTCTCTCTCTCTCTCTCTCGCTCTCTCCCTCCTCTCTCTCTCTCTCTCTCTCTCTCTCTCCCTCGCTCTCTCTCTCCCTCTCTCTCGCGCGCTCTCTGTCTCTCTCTCTCTCTGTCTCGCTCTCTCTCTCTCTCTCTCTCTCCCTCGCTCCTCTCTCCTCTCTCGATCCTCGCTCTCTCTCTCTCTCTCCTCTCTCGTCTTTCTCTTTGCAGTGAAGACGCTCGTCTACGCTTAGATGTTTTTTTTTCCACCATATTGTCTCCAATCTCTCTGGTCCTTTTATTCTATTCATTCAGGGGGGTGGGCAGGTGGGTTTGTGGAGGTGGGGGGTCGGGTAGGTTGAGGTTGAGGCCGACACATATTCCTTTTCCAGATCCATTAGGCTCATCACAGGGCTCAGCCAGGGCAAGCACAGAGCAGCACAGGGCTCACCACAGGTCAGCACAGGGCCCAGCACTGATGCCTCACAGGCCAGCACGGGCCAGCACAGGCCCAGCACAGAGCTCAGCACAGGGCTCAGCACAGGGCACAGCACAGGGCTCAGCACAGGGCCCAGCACAGGGCTCAGCACTCGGCCCTGAGACGGATGGGCCACTCCTGCACGCGGTCAATATTGAGACATTTGTCCGCGGGATCCCTGATTATGCCCCGCCCCCTCATCAGTCTCCGCCTCGGATCTCCATTAATCAGCAGTGACTGAGCGCGTGCGGCGCTGCTGAGTGTTTGTCCTGTCTGAGACTGCCGTGGGGGGGCGGGGGCGGGGGGGGGGGCGGTGCTGGAGTTACCATCTCCCCACGTTTAAACCCTCCCTCTCTCGCCCCCTCTCTCTCTTTCTCTCTGTCACACTCTCTTTCCCCCTCTCTCTCTTTCTCTATTTCCCCCTCTCTCTCCCCCCCCTCTCTCTCTGCCTTTCTCCCTCTGTCTCTCTCCCCCCTTTCTCTCTCTCCCTCCCCCCTCTCACCACCTCCTCGTCTATATATCATTCCATCTCTCCGACTCGCTCATCCGTCTCTCCTCTCCTCTCCTCTCCTCTCCTCTCGCGGTTGGAATGTGAAGCTGATGCAAACTGACCAGTCGAGGGCTGCAGTGTCACACGCCCGAGAAACTGCAAGTTATTTTCGTGTAAAAGTATTAAAGGTCTTTCTCTTTCCCTCTCTCGATCTCTCTGTCTTTCTGCGTGTCTGTCTGTACTCTTAACTGTCTCTCAGTCTATCTCTCTTACACTCTCTCTCTCACCCTCTGTCTCTCTGTTTCTCTCAGACTCAGTCTCTCCATCTTGCTTTTTTTGGTTGTTTATCTGAATTATTATTAATTGACAACTTGTTATTGTCCTGAGATAGTAAATGTCCCAATAAAGGGGTTTTAAATTCGAATCTCTCTCGATATATCTCCGTCTCTGTTTCTCTGTTTCTTTTTCTCTCTCTCTGTTTCTCTCTGTCTCTCTCTCTCTCATCATTTCTCAATCACAGCAGCATCTTGCAGGTAAGAAAGCGTAAAACAGGCTTGGCAGTCTGTGATGGAGGGAGCACAGAGATCGCTAACACACCAGCGAGAATCCGCGAAAATCCTCTATCGCCCCGTCTAATGCTCAGAGCCTTCTCTCCAATTCCCCTTGGAACGGGGAGAAAAACCTAATACCTAAACATACATATTTTCTTCTTTTTGAAAATTATTTATAGCACACGTGAGATGTTTTTTTTTTGTGGCTGTTCAGTGTATGGTTCCCGGGAACAGCAAACGCGGTCGTTCTGCGCTTCTGGGCTCTGAGCTAACTGCTTTTAAAACCGTTAGACAGCAGGAGCTGCAGGAAGTAAAAACATTTATGGTCCCACGAATAAAATATATTCAGGAATCTGTTGAATTTAAATGCGGCTCCTCAGGGGCGTCCAAAGAGGGGCCCTTTCTGGCTGAGCGGTTTTTTCCACCGCGTGCGTAAAACAGACGTTCCGTGAAGGAAAACCTGGGTTCAGTGCAACAGCTGGGAAATTCGGGGGTGACCGGAGAGGATGAGGGCACACTGGTGAGAGAGGGGGAGTGATGCGTGTGTGAGCACCGAGCGTGCGTGATTCGGGAGGGGGGGGGGCTGGCAGCACACGGAACACGGTTTTGGCAGGGAGGGGGGGGGGAGTGTGTGGTGTGGACACGATCGGGCCTGTGTGCATACAGCATAGCGGGGGGGGGCAGTGATTTCCATCGGCGCCCCCTTGTGGATTGACAAACAGCCTGGGGTCGGGGGTGGGGGGTTGGTGGGGCAGGTGGCGGATGCCGTAGGGTGGGGGGTGTACACACGGGGTTGGGGGGCCGTCCTGTCACGCGCGTAAAAGTTTTGTGTGTTTGGGGAAGTGGGGACAGGATGTGACATCATCGGCTCTTCCCATCATCACAGGGACAGAATCACAGAACTACGGAACTGTCTGATTGTCTGTTTGTCTGTCTGATCATTCAGCCTGAGAAGGGCTGAAACAAGCTGGGCAGGCTGAGGGTGGGCACGGTGGCATAGTGGTTAGCACTGTCGCCTCGCAAGAAGGAGGTTCCGGGTTCGAATCCGGATCCTCTCTGCATAAAGTTTGCATGTTCTCCCCGTGTTCGCGTGGGTTTACTCCGGGTACTCCGGTTTCCTCCCACACTCAGAGACGTGCATGTTGGGTGCACTCCTGCGGGTGCCCTTGACCAAGGCACTGGCCTCAGAACTGGAGTTGGTCCCCGGGCGCTGCGCTGTGGCTGCCCACTGCTCCTAAGTAACTAGGATGGGTCAAATGCAGAGGACAAATTACCCCACGGGGTTCAATAAAAGTACATCTTATCTCTAATGAGATTGTAGTCATATGGTGGGAAACTGGAGTTTTATAATGAGATTTAATGGCTTGATCCATTGTAAAACTTCAGTCCAAAAAACACTGATTTTGTACTTGCAAGTATGCATCTACCTTTGAGAAACAGAGGCTTATGAAGTAAAAGGGAAATGTTTTGTGCTTTGTTAAGGAGGAGAAACTCACTGTCTGGATTGAAAGCTCCACACATGAGCCTGTATTCAGTCAATTTATCTTTTAACTTCGGCTTACTAACAAATGCAAGCATTTCACAGTTTCTTCAGAGACTCAGATAGTTTAGCAAATAGTTTCAGTGATCTCTGCGTTCGCGAAACTGTGTTTATGAAGAAAATAAATCACGACGCTCGACGTTGAGGACAAGTGTTGGCGGGATCCCACGCGCTGTTTAATGTGCACATTCCCGCGATGCTGCGCGTCTCCCCGTCTCAGAAGTGCGTGTTGTAACCTCGTGTGGAGTCTTCTGACAGCCCCGGCTTCCTTAATAATGCATTTATTACCGGTCGTTAACTCTGGACCAACCGTCGCGTGCATCTGTGATTTATAACGCAGTTACCAATGCTGTATTAAGCATTTATAAGCAGGTCATAATTCCATGTTTGCTCTTCCGGACTGTTCTCTGTCCTTTATTACCAACCCCCCGCCCCACCCTCATCCCCAGTCTCAGTTTATAGTTTTCCTGCCTACCCTGCCTAGTTTTTCTTTTTTTAAATTAAAATAGGAGGGGGAAAAAAGCTATTAATTGCAGCCTCCGTCGGTGGTTTTCGCTGGTGTCTGGGATCAGCTGCTCGCTGATTGGCTGTGCATTCCCGAGCCTTGTCTGAGCAGGTGGGCTGTTTTTTATTTTTATTATTATTATTATTGCAAAACGCAGAAAGCAGCGCTGCGGGTGAGAGGCGGGCCGATGGGGTTCTGTGCGGAGGGTGCAGGTGGATTTAGATCATTTCTGCGTCAGAGTCTGTGTTTGGGCAGAGCTGCTGTGGAGGCCGAGCCGCACGGCGTGCAGGAGGGCGAGCGCGTCGGGGGTGTGGAGCCGCCCCGGAGCGTCTGACCCCCACGCCACGCCGCCGCGTGATTGACAGGGAGACGGCGGTTTGGGGGGGGGAGGGGGGTCGGAGGTCAGGAGCGGAGACAAACAGCAGAAGCGCAGCGCTGTGATTCCCAGTTACCAGCTCTGTCCCCGCAGGGCGAACACATCCACAGCAACACCCCCCCCCCCCCCACACCCCCCCCCACCCCCCCCGCACGAGACAGGCGTGATCTATGGCAACAAGCGAAGATTGATTTAGCGGGTCTCTGAGCGTGGCTGGCCAACAGATAATGGAACATGCCTCTGTCTGTCTCTCCCCCTCCCTCTCTCCCTCACTCTCTCTCTCTCTCTCTCTCTCTCCTCCTCTGTCTGTCTCTCCCCCTCCCTCCCTCCTCTCACTCACCTCTCTCTCTTTCCCCCTCTGCCTCTCTCCCCCCTCTCTCTCTCCCCCTCTGTCTGTCTCTCCCCCTCCCTCCCCTCTCTCACTCACTCACTCTCTCTCTCCCCTCTGTCTGTCTCTCCCCCTCCCTCCCTCCCTCACTCACTCTCTCTCTCTCCCCCTCTGTCTGTCTCTCCCCTCCCTCCCTCTCTCACTCACTCTCTCTCTCTTTCCCCCTCTGTCTCTCTCCCCTCTGCCTGTCTCTCTGCTTCTCCACATTACTCTCTCTCTCTCTCTCTCTCTCCCTCTGTCTCTCTCACACACTCTCTCTCTTTCCTCTCACAGAACAGTTTCATTTCCATTGCAGAAGGCAGCCCTGGCAGCCCACAAGGCGGGAGAAAACAGAGCAATCCCACTAAGTGTCCCCCCCCCCCAGCCCCCCAACACCCCCTCCAACACGGCTGTCACTCTCACCGTTACCACCCTGTGGCCCCGCCCCCCAGTGAC
Source organism: Anguilla rostrata (assembly GCF_018555375.3). Lineage (NCBI taxonomy): Eukaryota > Metazoa > Chordata > Actinopteri > Anguilliformes > Anguillidae > Anguilla > Anguilla rostrata. The sequence goes on along the minus strand of NC_057943.1, from coordinate 2,535,964 downwards.
ACGCCTTTCTCTCATTACCCTATAAAAGCCAGATGTGCGTAAAAACACAGAAACCCAATGTAGGGGGGGAGGATGAGGTCGGGGCGGGGGAGGGGAGGGGGGGGCAGCGGTTCCTGGTGGGACGCTGTGACAGTGTGACGCTGTGGGAACGTGTGGCAGGTGTGCAGGGTGAGCTCTCAGAGCTCCAGGGGCGGGGAGGGGGGGCAGTGTCTCAGGACCTCATGGTAAACGAGGCCCGGTTCTCTGCTGACGTTCCTGGTTAAAGTTTGATGAGGTGAAATAAAAGCAGAACAGAGATCGGGGTCCCGGGTCGCCCTGCGTGGGCGGGACGGGCGGGATGGGGGCGGGCGGGGGCGGGACAGGGGCGGGACGGGGGCGGCGGGCTCCCCCCCTGCTCGCGGGATGGGCCAGATGTCGGTCGCTCGAACCCCTGCTGACGTGTCGCTGGCTTCATCAGCAGTCAGCTGGAGCGGCGCTCTGCACCCCGTCCTCTCTTTCTGTCAAGTCTGCAGGTCGGCCCCTGGCTCCGGGGGGGGGGGGCGCGTGACTCCTTCAGTCTCTGTGCCCCACACGGGGGCGGAACGCTGGCTGTGCTGAGTTGGGGGGGGGGGGGGGTTGTTTAACCTGCCCCCCCCACCCCCTTCCCCCCAGGACTCGTAAAACTGTGTTTGGTGCGCAGGCAGATGCTGCAGACAGCTGTCGACAGGAAGCCGTCATTGTTCTGTTTCCCCCCTCCTCCTCGCTCCGTCCTTACTTCTGCACCTTTTCCCAGCTGCCCCCCTCATCGCGCCCCCCCTCTCGCGCCCCCCCTCCGCCCCACCCCTCACAGTCGCGGGGAGTCTGCAGGCGTGTCGCTGGCCGGGTGACCCCAGAGTCTGCTTCTCCAGGGCTGCAATCGTCAGAAAAAGAGATTTTAATCTAAAGTGGCTTTTGCACACACACACACACACACACACACACACAAGCACACACACACGCACACACACGTATACACACACACAAGCGCACACACACGTATACACACACACGCACACACACGCACGCACAGACAAGCACACACACGTATACACACACGCACACGCACACTCACGCACGCACAGACAAGCACAGGCACACACAGACAAGCACACACACGTATACACACACACACACACACACGCGCACATACACACGCACGCACAGACAAGCACACACACGTATACGCACACGCACACGCACACGCACACACACAGGCACACACACGTATACACACACACACACATGCACACTCACGCACGCACAGACAAGCACAGGCACACACAGACAAGCACACACACGTATACACACACACACACACGCACACGCACACACGCACACACACATGCTAAGACAAACACACAGACAAAGGCATCACACGTAAGTGCACCAACACATCTCCAGCATATAATAAAACTTCCAAAGCCACGGTCTTCAGTAACTCAAAAGCCAGACTTTACAGGTGAAATCAGCGCTAAGCACATAGATCATTTATTTATGAGACCACATACATGCGTATGTGTGTGCAGGGATGCATGCGAGCGTGCGTGTGCGTGCGTGCGTGCGTGCGTGTGTGTGTGTGTGCGTGTGTGTGTGTATACGTGTGTGTGCTTGTCTGTGTGTGCCTGTGCATGTGTGTGTGTGTGTGAGTAGGTCAGTGTGTGTGTGTATAGTGTGTGTGTGTGTGTGTGTGTGAGTAGGTCAGTGTGTGTGTGTATAGTGTGTGTATGAGTGTGTGTGGTGTGTGAGTGTGTGTATAGTGTGCGTGCGTGTATGAGTGTGTGTGGTGTGTGAGTGTGTGTATAGTGTGTGTGTGTGTGTGAGTGTGTGTGTGGTGTGTGTGCGTGTGTGGCGTGTGTGTGTGTGTGAGTGTGTGAGTCTGGGAGTGTGTGTGTGTGCATGTGTGTGAGTGTGTTATAGTGTGTGTGTGTGTGTGTGAGTGTGTGTGTGTGTGTGTGTGTGTGTGTGTGTGTGTGTGTGTGATAGTGTGTGTGTGTGTGTGTGTGTGTGTGTGTGTGTGTGTGTGTGTGTTATAGTGTGTGTGTGTGTGTGTGTGTGTGTGTGTGTGTGTGTGTATGTGTGTCAGTGTGTGTGTGTGTGTGTGAGTGTGCGTGCGTGTGTGTGAGTGTGCGTGCGTGTGTGTATGCCTGTGTGTGTGTTCGGGGAGGAGGTGTGCAGCGAGCGGTGTGTGTGTGTGTGTGTATAGTGTGCGTGCGTGTGTGTGTGTGTGAGTGTGTGTGTGAGTGTGTGTGTGTGTATAGTGTGTATGTGAGTGTGTGTGGTGTGTGAGTGTATAGTGTGAGTGTGTGTGTTTGGGGAGGAGGTGTGCAGCGAGCGGTGTGTGTGTATAGTGTGCGTGCGTGTGTGCGTGCGTGTGTGTGTGTGTGAGTGTGTGTGTGTATAGTGTGTGTGTGTGTGTGTATAGTGTGTGTGTGTGTATAGTGTGCGTGCGTGTGTGCGTGTGCGTGTGTGTGCGTGTGCGTGTGTGTATGTGTGTGTGTATATGTGTGCGTGTGTGTGTGTGTATAGTGTGTGTGTGTGTGTGTGTGTTTGGGGAGGAGGTGTGCAGTGAGCGGTGTGAGGCTCTCAGAGCTGCAGAGCAGCCCGTTGCTTATGGAGCAGGAGCAGCGTTTAAGGCTGAAGGTTGTGTCTTTAATCTCCCGGCGCGGAGCTGAGCCCGTAATCAGGCCGCTGCCTCAGCCCGGAGAGGGGGGATGAAAAAGCCCTCTGGATCAATATGGGGGTACCCCGTAACGCCGGCGGCGCTGGCCGAGCGACCCCCCCATTATGGCGCTAAGCAGGTGTCTGTGCGCCGCCGCTAATGGGCTATCTGACGAGCCAAAGGCCCCTGAATAACCCCCCCCACCCCGGTGCTGACGCTGCCGCCACGGCTAGCCGACGCGCGGAAGCAAAGAGCCGCCATGGCGCCCGTGCGGCTCTAGGCTCTGGGAGAGCGCGATGGCGTGTTCCTCCCCCGGGGAAACGAGGCGTGAGGGTTTTCAGTTCCTCCAGCACCCCTGAGGAAATGAGAGGGTGTCACCTTGGCGGGACCCCCCCCATATGCACATTCAGGGCAAAGGTCATAGGTCAAAGGTCATGAGGAGCCGGAGCGGGATTTGGGGAAGAGTGGCTGCAGTACGAAACCTGCAGTAGATCCGCACCTGTTACACATCAGCAGCAAAAAAATTAAAAAGCACGCATTAGGGTAAAGGTCATGTGTCATGACATCACGGGATATGACGTTTGCAAAATGAAAATCTGCTCGTTGTGCAGAATGTCCCGTCGTTTCCCCTCTCCTCTCTGTCTGGCTGAATGTGATCGTGCACTGATGCTGTTATAATAGAGTGACTGCAGAGTCAACCCAGGCCCGCTTCCTCTGAAGCTCTCTCTCTCCTCTCACGCCGGCCCTGCTTTGGAGTCGGACGCTGTATCGACGCCATTTTGCAGGCCAGGCGTGCGACCAGCTCTCGAACCATGGCGAATAAATAAACCTCGTCTGTTTTTATTTTGTCCTGTTTTTGAAAGACCGGGCTGGGCTGTGCTGGGCTGGGCTGGGCTGTGTCTGCGACGTTCCAGCGTCCCGCTCAGACAGTGAGGCGGTTCTGATCCGCTCTGTGCCTCTCGGGGCGGGGATTAAACTCCGGGAAAGTTCAGCCGCGGGCCCATTCCGGGGGGGGGTCATTCTGGGACAGTGTTGCCGTAGCGATGACGTTAGCCTCGCTCTCCATCTGACGCTGCGTCCCGCTTGGAGCAACTCCATTTTTTTTTTTGTTTTATTGTAGCAATGATGCACAGTCATCCTTTTTTTTGCATTTTTACTTGATCAGTTGAGTGTTACTTGAGAAGCCCAGAAACACACTGTAATAACTCAGTAATAACTCAGTAATAACACAGTAATAACACTTGATTTTTATGGCTTTAAGAAATAAAAGAAAACGGAAATAAAATAATCAGCTGAGTGACTGTAATTGCTCAGTGCGTCACGCTGGAATCCCGTGGGTGGAATGGAGCAGTATTCAGGTGGGGAGGGGGGGTCAGTAGTGTTGGAGGGTGAAGCGTGGGGGGGGGTGTTAGGGTAGGAAGGTGGAGGTGGTGGGGAGGGGGCGGGGTGGTAGGGTTAGGGTTGGAGGATGGAGGTGGTAGGGCAGGAGGGTAGATGGTTTGGGGGGTGGGGAGGGGGTGTCGGTGGTCGGGCTGGAGGGTGGAGGTGGTATGGGGGTGGGGCGGGGGTGGGGGTGGTCGGGCTGGAGGGTGGAGGTGGTATGGGGGTGGGGGTGGTAGGGCTGGAGGGCGGAGGTGGTATGGGGGTGGGGCGGGGTGGGGTGGTAGGGCTGCAGGGTGGAGGTGGTATGGGGGTGGGGGTGGTAGGGCTGCAGGGTGGAGGTGGTATGGGGGTGGGGCGGGGGTGGGGGTGGTCGGGCTGGAGGGTGGAGGTTAGCAGTGGTCTGAGGGAGAGAGCAGGCTGCTCTTCTGCAGAATG
>NC_057943.1:2513969-2526469 GCF_018555375.3 Anguilla rostrata | reverse complement strand
GTGAGTGTGTGTGTGTCTGTTCTCTCTGGTGAGTGTGAGTGTGAGTGTGAGTGAGTGTGTGTGTGTGTGTTCTCTCTGGTGAGTGTGAGTGTGAGTGTGAGTGAGTGTGTGTGTGTCTGTTCTCTCTGGTGAGTGTGAGTGTGAGTGTGAGTGAGTGTGAGTGTGTGTGTGTTCTCTCTGGTGAGTGTGAGTGTGAGTGTGAGTGAGTGTGGTGTGTGTGTTCTCTCTGGTGAGTGTGAGTGTGAGTGTGGAGTGAGTGTGTGTGTGGGGGTTGTTTCTCTGGTGAGTGTGAGTGTGAGTGTGAGTGAGTGTGTGTGTGTGTGTTCTCTCTGGTGAGTGTGGTAGTGAGGTGTGAGTGAGTGTGTGTGTGTGTGTGTGTTCTCTCTGGTGAGTGTGAGTGTGAGTGTGAGTGAGTGTGTGTGTGTCTGTTCTCTCTGGTGAGTGTGAGTGTGAGTGAGTGTGTGTGTGTCTGTTCTCTCTGGTGAGTGTGGAGCCCTTTCTGCACTTCTCTGATTATGTGTTTTCTCCTCCTCTCGCTGTCTGGGTGCACCCTCGTGTTTGTGCCCTTCCTCTGCATCACGTTCAGGCTCTGGGACACCCCCCCCCCGACCTCCCAGCCCCCCCCAGGCCCCTCAGCCCCCCCAGGCCCCCCAGCTCTCCCCCAGGTCCTCGACTTGTGTCTCCCACTTCTTTCTGTGGCCAAGCCTGCCCCTAGTGGCCAGACGGGGTAAACCTGTAAACACCCTCAGTGACTGAATTGCTCCCATGAGTGCCTGGTGTAGTGGCATCCTGGGGGCGATTGTGGTTGCCATGGTGAATGGAACAGGGGAGTGCCCCTCCCTTCTCCATCTCTCTCCCTCCTAATTCTCTCATTTTCTCAATTTCCTGAAAAAGCACTAGCTGTGCAAATTGCACAGCACAATGATTGGTTTAGGCTCATTGCTCTAAATAGCCAATCAACGGGCGCGTTTCCTCGCTGTAAATACCCAGTCAACAAATGGGTTTCATCACTCTAAGTGACCAATCAACAGTGGTGTTTCTTAACAGCAATCAGTGCATTGAGAATGCTGCAGAGACGACAGAGTAGAGCAGGGAAGTCACTGATTGGCCGGATGGCAGAACGGGTCTTCACAATTCCTGCAGTATGATATCAGTCACCAGCCAATTTTTAAACCGAACCCGAGTCTGTTTTTTATCGGTGAAGAGCTCTGATTGGATCGAAGCTGCGATGGATGGAGAGCAGTACGTGTCTACGCCAGTTTCTGAGTTGTGGAAGCTCTTTTTGTGTTATTATTATTATCAACTCCCAACTCCCCGAAAACTCTCGTTTTTGAACTCCCCCAAAAGCGTTGCTTTAGAATGTGAATGCGTTTTAGAAAAGGTAATGAATTCCACCGCCCTCCGTTCCCCGTCCCAACACGGCTCCTGCCACCCCCCCCCCCCCCCTCCCCCTCCCCCTCCCCCTCCCCCTCTTTCCCGCGCGAGGCGGAGATGGCGGGATGTTCGAGGGGCCGCTAAGAACGCCCGGCTGTCACAGGGAGTGATCAGGGTGTCCGGCCCGGTCTGAAGCGGTGTTGAGTGTGCAGTTTGGTGTTGAGGGTGTAGAGACAGGCGAGCCTGCACACCGCTGCGGTCCTGTTGTCCTGTCGGGCGTGTCAGGTCCAGTGTGCGCTACTTTGCGTGTCTGGGCGTTGGAGGTAGGAGTGTAATGCATAACCAGCGAAACCACCGCGAACACCAGCTCTCTGTTCTGACATCAGCGGTGTTAAGTGAGGAGGAGCAGCGTCTGGGATCGATTTTAAGGGGCGATTGATTGGGCTACGGGGTCAAGGGTGCGAATCAGCTGTGACCTCTCTTCTGCGTTTTCGCACAGTGAAGAGGGGGCTGGGGGGGCTGGGGGGCTGGGGGCTGGGGGCTGGGGGGGGGGGGTCGAGGGGAATCGGACGCCGCACAACGCTGGCATCGCTCCCAAGTCTGCCCCCCCCCCCCCCCGTGATTAAAGGTCCCCCCGGTCTCGCAGGAGTGAATGTCAGAGAGAAAACTCTCATCTCTCTTCTTCTCTAACTCTGTAACAGCAAAACAAACAAAGAGAACCATTCCTCTTTCCCTGACAATTCCTCTGCACGTACAAGCCTGAAATGTTTGTCTTTGAACAAAATATTCTGGGCCCGTGTGGAATTTAAGATTTTTTCTCTCTCTCTTTTTGTCTCTCTTCTCTTTCGCAGGAAATCGCGGCTTACCTGATAACATTCGAGAAGCATGAGGAATGGCTGACGACGTCCCCTAAGACAAGGTGAGAGCGCCGCCCTGCTGGTGAACTGCTGTGCTGCCCCCATTAACCCTGGATGGGATATTTACCCTCCCGCTCAGTCAGGAGAGGCATTTACCCGTCTGGAGCCTTCAGCTTGAGCCAAACGGACGAGATGTCTCTTCAGCTCAGGAGTCAGGCGTCTCACGCGCCCAGCTTCCAGTGGACGGATTAAAAGGTTCACACCTCTTTGTGGGTGGAGCAGCCGGATTGCGGAATGTTAATTCAGTCACAGTTTTTATTTGTAACTTTGCTGGGGCGTGTTACTGTGATACAGGTGTGCTTAGTAGTTTGTTCCTTAGGTGTGGTGGTAATGTCTGTGTTTGCACTTTGTCCAAAAGGTGATATGAGCAGGGGCGTAACCGTGGTGATGTGGGCAGGAGTGTAACCTTGGTGATGTGAGCGGGGGCGTAACCTTGGTGATGTGAGCGGGAGCGTAACCGTGGTGATGTGAGCGGGGGCGTAACCTTGGTGATGTGAGCGGGAGCGTAGCCGTGGTGATGTGAGCGGGAGCGTAACCGTGGTGATGTGAGCAGGAGCGTAACCGTGGCGATGTGAGCAGATGGAGAGTTTAACACACAGCAGGATTTGCAGCGAATGCCCTTTGCGCTGTAGTGGCCCCCGATGCCCCCCCCCCCACCCCCAGGCTGACACGCTCGGACATGCTCAGACTGCCTCACACGGCTCCCTGACTGCCGGAGGTAATGGGACTGGCAGCCCGTAGCACTCGTTCCGTCTGACTGAGGAGCTCGCTGAGCTGCTCGCTCGGCTCATAAACACGCTGCGGTCCCGGCTTTCACACTGAGGAGGGGTCAGGGAGAGAGTAGAGCACTCTGCCAGCCGAGACAGCGCTGTCCATGTCCCTCACATCCCCTCACACCCACTCACAACCCCCTCACATCCACTCACAACCCCCGCACATCCCGTCACATCCACTCACATCCCACCACATCCACTCACAACCCCCTCACATCCACTCACATCCCGCCACATCCACTCACAACCCCCTCACATCCACTCACATCCCGCCACATCCACTCACAACCTCCACACATCCCTCTCACATCCCGTCACATCCACTCACAACATCCTCACATCCACTCACAACCTCCTCACATCCACTCACATCCACACACAACCCCCTCACATCCACTCACATCCACTCACAACCCCCTCACATCCACTCACATCCCGCCACATCCACTCACAACCCCCTCACATCCACTCACATCCCGCCACATCCACTCACAACCTCCACACATCCACTCACATCCCTCTCACATCCCGTCACATCCACTCACAACATCCTCACATCCACTCACAACCTCCTCACATCCACTCACATCCACACACAACCCCCTCACATCCCCTCACACCCACTCACAACCCCCTCACATCCACTCACACCCACTCACAACCTCCTCACATCCACTCACAACCTCCTCACACCCACTCACATCCCTCTCACATCCACTCACATCCGCTGAAGCCAGTTTTCCAGGCTGGGTTTACTGGCACTGTGATGAACCAAACGATGTGAGAGAGATGTCACGTTACAAAGACACACAAGACTCCAGCAGCCGTGACAGGAAGAGAACTGTACTGGCGTTGCTTTAAAAAAAAAGAAACAGGAGAGTATCCATCTGTGAGTTCAGCCCTTTTTCTGTCAACGGGACACAAGTATTACATTCCCACTGCCTTCATATTTCATTGGTATTAAAGTAGAGTACACTGGTCCAAAATTGTGATATAAGATATTACACAGACTTATGATATACAATCATTTGAATCAATATTGGATTACAACTTTAGAGAACCTCTTCAGTCCACTTTAAAAGGACGGGGGTGATCTATTCTGGGCAGCATGACATTGGCTGGCTTCACTACAGAGCGAGCGTCCCATAACAGAGAGCGGGCCCTGGGTCCCAGCAGACTCCCACAGAGGGCTCTGTTATTAAATTCTACTGCAACTGCGCTGCCCCTGACACAGGGATACAAGGACAACAGCGTGTGTGTGTGTGTGTGTGTGGTGTGTGTGTGTGTGTGTGTGTGTGTGTGTGTGTGTGTGTGTGTGTGTGTGTGTGAGTGTGTGTGTGAGTGTATGAGTGTGTGTGTGTGTGTGGTGTTGTGAGTGTGAGTAGAGTGAGTGTGTGAGTGTGTGTGAGTGTGTGTGTGAGTGGTGAGTGTGTGTGTGAGTGTGTGTGTATGTGTGGATGTGTGTATTGTGTGTTGTGTGGTGTTGTGTGATGTGTGTGTGTGGTATGTGTGTTTGTGAGTGTGTGTGTGTGAGTGTGTTGTGTGCTGTGTGTTTGTGTGAGTGTGTGTGTGTGTGCGTGTGTGTGTGTGTGTGTGTGTGTGTCGTGTGTGTTGTGTGAGTGTGTGAGTATGTGTGTGTAGTGTGAGTGTGTGTGTGTGTGTGAGTGTGGTGTGGTGTGAGTTGTGTGTGGTGTGTGTGATGTGTGTGTGAGTGTGTGTGTGTGAGTGTGAGTGTGTGTGTGTGGTGTGTGAGTGTGTGTGTGAGTGTGTGTGTGTGTGATGTGAGTGTGTGTGAGTGGTGTGTGTGTGTGGTGAGTGGTGTGTGTGTGTGAGTGTGTGTGTGGGTCTGAGTGTGTTGTGTGGTGTGATGTGTATGTGTGTGTGTGTGTGCATGCGTGTGTGTGTGTGTGTGTGTGTGTGTGTGAGTGTGTGTGTGTGTGTGTGTGTGTGTGTGTGTGTGAGTGAGTTGGAGGTGTTGTGTTGTGTGTGTGTGTGTGTGTGTGTGTGTGTGATGGTGTGTGGTGGTGTGTGAGTTGTAGTGTGTGAGTGAGTGTGTGTGTTGGTGTGGTGTGTGTGTGTGTGTGTGTGAGTGTGTGTATGTATGTGGAGTGTGTCAGTGTGTGTGTGTGTGAGTGTGTGTGGATGAGTGTGTGGTGTGTGAGTGTGTGGTGTGTGTTGTGTGTGAGTGTGTATGTGTGTGGGTTGAGTGTGTTGTGTTGTGTGTGTGGTGTGTGTGAGTGTGTGTGTGTTGTGTTGGATGTGAGTGTGTGTGTGTGTGTGAGTGTGTGTGTGTGTGTGTGTGTGTGTGAGTGTGTGTGTGTGTGTGAGTGTGTGTGTGTGAGTGTGTGTGTGGTGTGTGTGTGTGTTGTTGTGTGTGAGTGTGGTGTGAGTGTGTGTGTGTGTGAGTGTGAGTGTGGGGTTGTGTGTGAGTGTGTGTGAGTGGTGTGTGTGCGTGTGTGTGAGTGTGTGTGAGTGTGTGTGTGTGTGAGTGGTGTGTGAGTGTAGTGTGTGTGAGTGTGTGGTGTGTGTGAGGTGTGTGGTGTGTGAGTGGTGTGAGTGTGTGTGGTGTGTGTGAGTGTGTGTGTGTGTGTGGTGTGTGTGTGAGTGTGTGTGTGAGTGTTGTGATGTGTGTGTGTGTGGTGTGTGTGTGAGTGTAGTAGTGTGTGTGGGGTTTGTGAGTGTGTGTGTGAGTGTGTGATGTGTGTGTGAGTGAGTGTGTGAGTGTGTGAGTGTGTGTGTGTGGTGTGGTGTGTGTGTGTGAGTGTGTTGTGTGGTCGATGTGTTGTGTGTGTGTGTGGTGTGTGAGTGTGTGTTTGTTGGCTTCAGTTTGCAGCAAATCTTACGCTGGCGCCCATCCAGCCCTCGGAACAAGGGAAGGAGAAAGAAAGGAGAGAGAGGAGGAAGGAGGGAGGAGGGAGCTCTCTCTCTCTGCCATGCAGCCATTGGTTTCTGTATTTCTGGCTGTGGGGTGGGGTGGGGGGGCGGGGGTGTTGTCATGGGAGCAGAGGTCAGCTGCAGTTTGGGCAGCTACAGGAGCCTTGGCCTGGTTTTTACTGTACTGTGCCGAGTACAGTTACCCACAGCCAGTGCCAGCGCCCCCCCTCCCCCACAACCAGACCCCCCCCCACCCTAACTGTCCCAAACTAAAACTAGAGGAAGAGCCTGGTCTGGGCCAAGGTCAGCTCTGCCAACCTACAGCCTCTTGGCAGAGAGAGAGAGAGGGGGGGGTGGAGAGGGGGAGAGAGAGACAGATAGGGGTGGAGAGGGGAAGAGAGAGAGGGGTAGAGAGGGGGAGAGGGAGAGAGAGAGGGGTAGAGAGGGAGAGAGTTAGAGAGTTAGAGGACTGCTTGTGAGAGGGAAAAAGACTTCGTCGTTCTTAATTTCTTTTATGCACTTTAATGATTTTGCAATACAAATTTAATTGTTGTGCAAATGAAGAATATTTTAAGAATTTAATTTGATCAAATAGTGTATGAGAGAAAGGGGCATAGTAATCAATAATATTAATGATAATAATAATAATAATAATATTTCATATTATGCTTTCGCAATGCCAGTGTGTACTTCTCATGCAAAGAAAGTGAATCTGAACTTGAACATAAAATAACAAACGGAGACTGACTGTGTATGAGAGCGAGAGAGAGAGCGAGAGAGAGAGAGCGAGAAAGAAAGATAGAGCATTTGGGGGAAACGAGGCAGGGGAAAGGGTGCGTGAGATGGAGTGATGAGAATGATGGAGTGAGAGAAAGCTCCGCACCGTATAAACATGTCAGCGAGGAGGAGAGAGAATGAAATGGACTGAGAGAAAAGGAAGGAGAGCGAAAGAGAGGAAGTTATGATGGATGTGATGAAAGCATCGGGTAAAAGAGAGAGAGAGGGAGAGAGAGAGGAGTGTCTGCCAAGCTGAGTGGTAGAGAAAGAAAGGCAGGAGAGAGAGAGAGGGGGGGATGATAATAATAATAATAATAATAATAAAATAAAAAGAACAGCACTGGGTAGAGACGAGCTGAGGGATCGGCGAGAGGTGCAGGGACCGTCCATAAACGTCTGTAAATATTACTGTGAGAGCCTGACCCCGGCACGGCTGTCCTGTTCTCTAATGAAACCCCCCCCCCCCCCCCGCGTACGCGAAGCCGGCTGCTGTCCTGCCTGGGGGGGGCTTCGCCCCCGCCTGCCTGTCCGCTCCACAGATAATGCAAATGGATGCTTACGCAGCCGCTACCACCGTCGCCGCGCTGATGATGGTCGCGGGGAATGTGACGGCTAACGTTAAAGGTAGCGGACGCAAGAAATGATGATGTTTGGGATCGTGCGGGAAAGGCGAGGGGGCGGGGGGGGTTAGGGAGAGCGAGGAGGAAGAGCAAGAGCACCCCAACACGTTAGCACTTCAACATGTTAGCTCCTAGGCACATTAGCGCCTCAGCACTTTAGTGCCTCACCGCGTCAGCGCCTCAACACATCAGCGCCTAGGGATATTAGCGGCATAGCACGTTAACGCATCAGCACATTAATGCTTTAGCACGTTAGCACCTTAGGCCCTAAGTAAGTCTGCTCCTTAACGTGCTACAACCTTATAATGTTAGCGCCAAAGCATGTTAGCGCCTTAACACATTAGTGCCTTAGCACGTTAGCACCATAGTAAGTTATCTCCATGCATGTCGGTGCCAAAGCATGATAGCGGCGTAGCACGTTAGCGCCCCAGTGTGTTTGCGCCTTAGCAGTTTAGTGCCTTGCTGTAGGCTTTTTGTCCAGAAAAGCAGCTGTCTTTCAGCTGTTGTAGGACCTGTACTCTCCCACCCGTTTCACTCACAGTTAATATTAAGGTGGGGGGTTACAATATGGTGGAATTGAGATCCGTACTATGAGAGTCAGTGCTGTTTCCTCAATGTCATTTGATGGAAGCCAATATCCCAAGGGTGGGGGTGGGAGGGTGCTGGTGGGGGTGGGGGGGTGCTGATATTGAGCGTTGCAGTTAATTGGCTTCAGCAAGTGGGAATTGAGTTGTTTACTCCAGTCTGTTTTTAGCCAGTGCATATTAGTGTTAAATGACTTGCACGGTGTTATAATTGATTTGTTTTGCTCGCAGATGCATTTCAGAACTGCTGCATTATAGTTTTTTTTGGGGGGAACAACATGAGATTTCGGTCATAAAGTTATAAGTTAAGACATAATCAGATCCAGCCTCCTCTCCTTCTCAGAAATTTAAATCAAAAACATTCTGTTTTAAAATCATGAAGTCACAGTAAAATGTCCAGCGTTAATTAAACTCAAACAGTGTTAATTCAACTCTTAACAGAGAACATCTGGTCCCACTCTGACCAGAAGCGCCAGAATCAGGACATTTTATTGGCAGATTGAAGGAGAGCAGTTTGAGCCCTGGCCATCATTTTAACCCTTCGAAGGTCAGGCTTTCTGGAAAGTTTTTTCAAAGTCAGTGTGTTCTAGAACTCCACCGCTTTCAGTCACCAGTAGTGATTGTGACATCAGCATCAGAATGTTCAGTTAAGAATCTGTGATCTTACACCAGCTGAAAGGGTTAAAATAAAAAAAACACCAGGAGAGAGACAGGTTGAGCCCGGATTCATACACTTCACACAATTCACAATACACAACAACGTTTTCAGTTTTAAGTATTGTAGAATTTATATCAGACCAAGAGATACCAACTGTAGGCCTACTCTCGGTCAAGCAAAGAGCACTCTATCTCAGAGTTGTTTTCACATCGAACATTTGTGCGATCGTGTAGGTTTTTTCGACTCCTGAACTATAACTGTGTGTGTGTGTGTGTGTGTGTGGTATGTATGTATGAATGTATGCATGCATGCGTGGGTATATGTTATAGTAGGAGAAGAGAGCTGTTTGAATTGTTCATATTAATATTCATAACATTCTGATGGAGTTAAATGTGGCTATCAATTCCAGGTTTAACAAAAGATTTAATTAATAATGTTGGGGGCCTGTCAGATAAAATTCTGCCATTTTTAATTCATTCTATAATTTATTTTTAATGAAGGAATTTCAAAACAATTAATTTCAGATGATATATTAATGCATTTTAATTGGTCATTACAGGTTATAAAGAGGATAGCTCTTCATATAATTACATTTACAAATAAATTCAATGTAATTTGAAATAATGACATTAGTCATTACTGAAAACACTATCGTGAACAATAGGCAATATTTAAATGTTATAAATCTAATGCTGGATTGGAGTGACACCATTACAATTCTGGTGATCGCTTTGGAGAAATTGCTCTGTGTATGAAACTGAAATTAAATTTGGAGAAGTGGCAAGAAGCAACGGGACGCCATGCCCAAGGGACGAGGCAGGGAAACTCGTGCGCCCTACAGATCTGAGTAAAATGAGCACCTGTTTATAGTGTTTAAGGATGGAGAACTGGGGACCTCTAGTCCGTGCATGATGAGGAGGAGGCAGAGATGTATAAAAAGGAACAAAAATTTAATAGTCACGTGGGAACAAGATGCACTATAAGCTGCGTATTTAAACAGTGCCTAATTTCACTACTGAAGGGTTCCAGGAAGAAGGAAGATAAAAGAACGGTCAAGCGTAAACGTTCCAGACCACGTGCGTCTCCAAGGATACCAACGAGGGAAAACCACTTTCGCCCGCAAAGATGTTCGGTAAAACAAGCTCAGATGTTTTCACAAAATATCTCGGCATTTTGCAGGAACAAAAACACTCTTTCGCCACCACGTTAAAAAAAAAAAACATAGTCGACGGATTCCGTTATAATTACGCTATTGAACTCAAGGAGCAGCGCTTGTAGAGTGTACTTTGCCCCTGTACACCTTTAAATAGTTATAGGATTCCGAGCGCGAGAACGAGCCGACGCCTCTCTAACGTGGACTTCGCCGTCATGGTCACGACCAATCACAGTCAGGCAAGTTGTGTTTCATGTTGTTTGAATTACAACCTACTGGACGTTCTTCAAGACTCTGTCACCCACAAAACGGGAGCGTATCCATGTTCCCAGGGTTTTATGTTCCCCAGTTCAATATTCTGTTAACACACATTAACCCTCCTATTGTGTTCAAGTCAAATTTGCCCCGTTTTAAGTTAAAATATTTCATAAATATTATTTTGTTTTTTTTATTGGAACAAGGCTTCAACACAGCTATATAAACACAACAAAACCAATGGTTATCATTTTATTAGATTTTTGGGGGACTGGGGTACATAGGACCCTGGGAACATAGGAATGACCCCCACAAAACGATCTCCTGTCCGGGTGACTGAAGCACAGTGTGTCAGCAGTAAGTCATCGCTGTAGTTAGATGCTGAAAACAGAACAATGCGCACCGCGGACTAACGCGATGCAAACAGGCGTGTGCGTCTTCCGTTTGTGTGCTCGGAATCAGAATTGAAACAGACTTGTTGTTTCCTTTAACCTTTGATAGACAAAAATGGAGTCGGCTGCTCTGCAGTGTGTTTGGCTGTGATTTTCTGGGCACCACAATCGTAAGTTATTCACTATCAGCGATTAATGGACTGCAGTATTACCCCAAACATTCACAGGTACCCTGCTTCTCTTTTCAGTGGGGATGAGTTTACCTGGCTGTCCAGGTGGCGCGTTAGCCAGACTAGCGCCACCTTCCTGCGCACTGCGCTTCGCACGCCTCTGCGCCGCTGTTCTCGTGGAAAATTAAACCGTTTTCTTTCGGGTTCCCTTTTCAACGTTTATTTTTATTTTTTTCAAACGGCCCGAGCTTGCTTTCCTTTCGCCGGCCGCGAGCTGGTCCTGGGATTCCGGGCTTCGCAGTATCCGAGCATGGCGTGGGCGGGTCTGTGAGCCTGACCCGGTGGTTCTGGTTTGGCTGGGAACCATTTCAATTATTTACAGGTTACGTGCGCCCAGAGTCTTCGCGGAAGAGGTCTGAGAATGACTATCTGGATGTAATCAGGCCTTCAGATAAACAGTGAGTCAGCCTGATTAACCAGACACCCATTTATGAAATGCATATGGAGGGTTTTTTATTTACACGTCTATTTATTATTTCATTTATTTATTTATGTTTGATTAAGCTGGCCAGAGATTGGGTTGGTAGACTGCAGGGAAAAAAACTCCTGAAGACAGCAAGGGAGCCACTTACTTTAAGTAGGTTCAAACCAAACGTTTTTGGTGAGCTGTACGGCCTGTACAAACCAGCCTTTTGACAAATAATTATGCTTGTTTTATTCATTGGTTTGGAATGGACTGTGCCTCTCAGGCTAGTGAGTATCGTGTTTTGGGGGTGCCCCATGTAAACTCCACCCAGACTCAACGGAGTCAGTGTTTAGGGGGTTCTCCATTCAGACTTCACTCAGACTGTAGAGTCAATGTTTTGGGGGATCCCCGTTTAAACA
The DNA here is from genome assembly GCF_018555375.3 of Anguilla rostrata. Classification (NCBI taxonomy): domain Eukaryota; kingdom Metazoa; phylum Chordata; class Actinopteri; order Anguilliformes; family Anguillidae; genus Anguilla; species Anguilla rostrata. The sequence goes on along the minus strand of NC_057943.1, from coordinate 2,515,037 downwards.
TTAGTCATAATCCTGTCTTGGCCTTGGGACTGCCCTGTGCTCATTGTTAGTTTCAGTACCGCTTGATCCCCGTATATCACACAGGGGATACTGACCTGGCTGGATTGTACTTGGATGTTCTTGAGTAGATGACTAAACGCTTGTTGGACAGTAAAATTAGTCTGGGGTTAAATTTATTATAATGAACGTCGGGGTTCCCCCCCTCCCCCCCGCAGAAATAGAACAGCCCCGGGTGTTCTTCACCGTGAGAACAGCCTTCATTATTTGCGATGTAAAGTCTTTATTGAAGGACATGACATTTACACAGGGAATCTGGAGCGCTTGGACTTAATGTTGTCTGCAGAAATTCCCCTGTGAGGTGCAGCATCAACATTTTCTCCCCTGCACTTGCGACGGCTCGGATCGCTGTGTGTGGGGCGTTTCCACCCGCCGCTCCACCTCCCTCTGCACCAGCTAGACCAGCTCAATGAATGCTGTTCCACTAGCCACTCCACCTCCCTCCGTGCTGGTTGTCCTAGCTCAGGGAATGCTGTTCCACCCGCTGCTCCACCTCCCTCCGTGCTGGTTGTCCTAGCTCAGGGAATGCTGTTCCACCAGCTGCTCCACCTCCCTCTGCTCTGGTAGGCCCAGTCCAGGAAATGCTGTTCCGCCATCCACGCTGCCTCCCTCTGTGGGCTGTGAGGGAGGGGGGATGCACTGTGGTGGGTTGGCAGATAGGGGCTTTTAAAAAAATGTCTGACCTTCATGTAAGTCTGGCGATAGTACCCAATGTTGGGGTACACTGCGTGGGGGGTACATCATGTGAGAGTGCTCAGTGTGGGGGGTGCCCAGTGTGGGGCTGCCCAGTGTTGGGGTGCCCGCTCCCTGAGAATGGGGGTGCGGATTGACGGATGGGGCAGACTGACACGGTGGCTGGTGGGGCTCCTTCCTGTCTGTTTCTGTTTGTCTTCCAAGTGCTGAGAACCGCTGAGAATATTTTAAGGTGGGAGAGCAAAAACAAAACAGCAGACTGTAGACCAGAGGGAGAAAGAGAGAGTGGGAGGGAGACGGAGAGAGAGAGAGAGAGGG
>NC_057943.1:2506469-2508969 GCF_018555375.3 Anguilla rostrata | reverse complement strand
GACCCCCCATGGTAGACCCGTTAGGAACCTCCGCATGCCAGCGAGCATCAGTAGCGGAGGTCTTCTGGGGCCTCTCTGTACCTGTTCTGAGGCTGCCGCTTTTTTCCCACAATTCCTTTCTGCCGGCGTGTCTGAGGTGAACCCGGAGCGGTGACGCAATGCCCAGCGGGGGGGGGGGGGGGGGCGCGCCGGGGGGGTCGTCTTTAAAAAACGCTCATCAAACGCAGCCCTCGCGACAGGGGGGCGGGACCCCCAGACTGGGATCCCTGATGGGATCTCGGGTTCGAACGCGGCGGTTTAAACAGAGTGTCTGCGCGTTCCCTTTGTGAACGATCGCCACCGGTGACATCGGTGCGCCGCGGGTTCGACTCCCGCTTCCTTTGAAATGGCGCTGAGGTTTTTTTCTTCTTCTGATGAATCAAAGGGATAACGTGCCTGAGTGAGGATCCACTGATGTGGCGACGTTGGCGCCTTTGCAGAGAACTGGAGTCCCGGCTGTATCACACTGGCTGTGTTATAGCGGGTAATGGCGGTGGCTTGGTTAGCGTCAGGTGTGCGGCTGGGCGTCATCACAACCTGATTCCTGCGCTCGAGTGACAGCTGATTGAGCGAATCAGAACCAGAACTGACTGTTTATTTTTCTCTGTGCGGTTCAGCATGCCAGACAAAGGCTTTCTCCTGCAAACAGAACAGGCCCTGATAGATTCTGTGTGTGTGTGTGTGTGTGTGAGAGAGTGTGTGTGTGTGTGTGTGTGTGTGAGAGAGTGCACGTGTGCGTGCCCGTGTGCATGTATGAGTGTATACAAATGTGCCCACATGCGTGCGTGTGCGTGCGTGTACTTGTGTGTTTGTATGTACACTCATCTGTGTATGTGTGCACCTGTGTTAATGTGTCTGCATACGTATGTGTGTTTGTGTTAATGGGTGTGTCTGTTTGTGTGTGTGTGTGTGTGTTAATGGGTGTGTGTGTCTGTGTGTGTGTGTGTGTATGTGTGCGCATGAGTATCTATCTGCAAACGTGTGTGTGCGTGTGTTTGCTTGTTCATGTGTGTGTGTGTGCACACATGCACCCCTCAGTGGGGTCAGTAGGGGGCAGGTCTCTCAGGATGGGGAGGGCGGGTCTGTCCCACTCCCTTTGGGCTGGCTGTCAGGACGGGGAGGGGGGGGTTGTGTGTGGGGGGGGCACAGTGTAACTCAGCTCTTCCTCACCCTTCCTCATCGTCGACTGGTTAATTTTATGTTGTGCTTTCAGGCCTCCTGCACAGCCATCACAGTTTGCCCAGGAGGATCGGCTGGTCAATAATCTATAACCGTATAAAATAATGTGCTTTACCATTTTAAAACTCACAGTTCTGAAACTCGGGTCTCTGGTGACGATGCCTTCTGAATATCTATTCTTCTCTGGGTGAAACAGGGATTTTTGGGCAAACTGAAATTGTGCTCAAACTGGGTTAGTTTGCACGCACAGCAATGCCCTGATTATTGGGAGTGATCAGTTTAAGGCAATATTCTGATTAAGTGGTTACATGGAATAATAATAATAATGCCGTTTCTGTAATATCTGGTTCTTTAAATAATTGATCCAAGGTCTGCAGAACTGACGTAAGAACTGACTGTTGCATTAATACAAAATAATTCTGTGGACACCCTTTGGTCAAGTGTTATCAGCACAGAAGGAAGTGAAGTCCCTCTCCTACTGGGCCATGCTGGGCCAAACTGGGCTGTGCTGTACCATACTGGGCTGTACTGGGCCGTACTGGGCTGTACTGGGCTGTACTGGGCCATACTGGGCTGTGCTGTACCATACTGGGCTGTACTGGGCTGTACTGGGCCATACTGGGCCGTAATGTGCCATACTGGGCCATACTCAGCCATAATGTGCCATGCTGGGGAATCTTCTGCTAAGTGAACAGCTGTCCTCTCTCTTATTTTACTGAGACAGTTTATACAGAGTCATAAATATGAGCAACGTAACCACTGTACACGTACACGTTAATCTGAAATGTAGGCTGTGAAAATAGCGTCCTGGTGATGTCCAGGCACGATGGTCTGTAGGCCTTTTCTTTGTGGCTGCTGTAACACAGCGGCCAACCTTCTGGAGTTACCTGGAGCTTTCATCATCCGAGAACCTGAACTCAATTACCTGTAGCTTCGCCTCAGTGACGGCCCAAATCAGGAAGGCCCCCAGACTGGGCTCGGCCTCTGAAAGAGGGTCGCCATCCCAAAAACAGAAGTTGCGGTCGGTTCCTCGTGAGTTTCTGTAATTCAAGAAGGCGAAGTTAAACAACATTGTGAAACGAGCAGTGGCTGCTGGGCTTCCCCTTGGTCTGTCCGCCTGTCAGTCTGCCGTTGCTGTGGGAGACAGCAGCTGTGCCCGCCCATGAGGGGGCGCTGTTGGCCGTCTCCCTGACGGGCGGCTGTGTGGGTCGTGGTTTGATGACGAGGCTAAAGCAGCAGGTCCTGCTGTTCTGTGAGGCCACTGACCCGAATCGATTCACTG
>NC_057943.1:2481469-2501469 GCF_018555375.3 Anguilla rostrata | reverse complement strand
TATGTAAATGTGTGTTTGACCTGCTGAGCTCATGGTAGTTATGACCTCTTATGACTGCTGAGCTCGTGGTGGTTATGAGCTCTTATGACTGCTGAGCTCATGGTGATTATGACCTCTTATGACTGCTGAGCTCATGGTGGTTATGAGCTCTTATGACTGCTGAGCTCATGGTGATTATGACTCTATGACTGCTGAGCTCATGGTGGTTATGACTCTAGACTCTGAGGTCATGGTGGTTATGACCTCTTATGACTGCTGGTCATGGGGTGACTTATGAGTGGGGTCTGTGGTTATGACCTCTTATGACTGCTGAGCTCATGGTGGTTATGACCTCTTATGACTGCTGAGCTCATGGTGGTTATGACCTCTTATGACTGCTGAGGTCATGGTGGTTATGACCTCTTATGACTGCTGAGCTCATGGTGGTTATGACCTCTTATGACTGCTGAGCTCATGGTGGTTATGAGCTCTTATGACTGCTGAGGTCATGGTGGTTATGACCTCTTATGGCTGTCTGATGCTTCAGAAGCTGAGGAGGTTTGTGAGGGTCCTGGTGCACTGGCAGTCTTCATCACTGCAGTGTGGAAGATGGAGAGAGAGAGAGATGGAAAAACTCCAGGGAAGTGACAGAGAGAAACACAGAGAGAGAGGGGGATAGAGAGAGACAGAGAGAGAGGGGGATAGAGGAATGGAGAGAGCAGACAGGGAGAAATACACACACACAGTTATTTGAAAGTTATTTTCTTTATGTTGTACATTGCTGTGCGGTTAACTGTATAGGCATTGGCGATGTATCTTTTTAAATGTGCCATTGTGGTAAAAGTGTGCCTTTAAAACTGAAAAGTGGCAAAGAGAAGAGAGAGAGAAGTTACAGAAAGAAGAGGAGGAGGAGGAGGAGGGAGGCGAGGAAAATGTGTGTGTGGGGGGGGGGGGGTGTGGTGGGGGGAGAAACGCTCTGAGCTGCATCAGTCACAGCCAAGCACTTTGGCAATTATAATAAAATTAGCTGGACCTTGGCAAAGGTTAGGGGTGTGCCGTGGGGCTGGCGGTGCGCTGAGTGCTGGGGGGGGGGGGGGGAAGGCGGTGATTAAAAGTAAATGACTCCCCCTGCGTGCTGAGAGAGCCAGAGGAACAGGGCGCAAGGGTCACTCCCACCCTGGAGGTGGAAATCGAGAGCGTCTGACTGAGACGCAGTAATGAGACCGGCCTCTCTCCCTCTCTCTCTCTCTCTCTCTCTCTACATCTCTCCCTCTCTCTCTCTTTCCGTCTCTCTCTCTCTCTCTCCCTCTCCCTCTCTCCATCTCTCTCTCCTTCTCCCCGAGTCACCCTGTCAACCCTCCTGAATTTTATCTTCCTTTTTACTATCCAGTTTTCTTTTAACTTTTTTGTGGGGGGGGGGGGGCTCACATGGACCCACTAAGTGAGCCAGACTACCGAGCGCTTTTCCAGAGGATACTGAACGGACACATTTCCCAGCATGCCCCACAACAGCCGCCGTTCCGCCAAAATATTCTCATCTGCTTCAGTTCACATTCGCTGGCGAGTCTGTTGGAGGTTGCTGGTTCAATTCCCAAGTGGGGGTGCTGCCGTATCTCCCTGTGGTAAAGCAACTGGATCTGAGTGTTTTCAGTGGACTGAGGTGAGCACAGAGAAACAGGACTGTGTGCTGAAGCAGACACATCCAAGCACAGCAACCAGCAGAATGCAGGCTGCGCTCTTATTGTGAATCAGAAGCTACTGGAGAAACCCTAATAAAGACTCCTCAGGGGTCGTAGGTCAGAGGTTTGCGGGCTCAGGAAAAGCAGCGTGATGTTTGCAGAGCGAGAGAAGAATTAGACCAGAAAGAAAGAAACGGCATCTCATGTGAATACCCTCGTTTTTGTAGAGCACAAGTACATCACCACGCTGTGTTTCAGCACCCAATCAATGAAATGGAAAATAAATGATTGTGATTGAAAGGGTAAAGGTTAAAGGTCAAAACTGAGTTTTAAAAAAAAAAATCTAATTGTGCCATCAGCAGTGTGATAATCATGGAAATTGATTATGGTAAAAATGTAATTAATTTATGGGCAGTTACCATGTACTGTGATGTGGGGACACATACTCTGTCAGTGTTCAGGGCCAGCCACCGATTGGAAAATTAACAAACAAAAAATAGGCTGATATATCCAAGTCTGTCTGTCTCGTTCATGAAAACCTTATCAAGTCAGTAGGACAGGAATCCTCTTTTTGTCTTTCTTTTCTCTCTTTTTCTCTCTCAATTACATTTTTTTCTCAAAGTCCATAAGGCTTCATAAACCACACAGTGCATTTATGAATATAGGCAGTCCTATTAATGTAGCCGTTATATGCTATATAATATGACTCCACAGGGACTGACAGGGATTAGCATGAATAATGAAGCCATGCTACGGACGTGGTCAGGCAGATGTCATAAAGCACTCTAATTGCTTAATAACATGATAATAGGAAGAATGCATAATTAATGAGGGCTTCGAGCTGCACAGAGCATGACGTGGGAAAGGTTTGTGCTTTTGTGGTGAAAAGAGACAAATTGGTGGTTTTGTAGGAGTTGCATTCCGCCTTTTGCATATTGGGTTGTAAGGAATTGTGTTCTGATTCTGGAAAAGCCCCCCCCCGTTTGCCCATTTTCGAGGGGAGGACATGACGGCCCATCACCGCCGTCCAGGAGGAGGTGGTTATTTCCACCCCTGTTCACTTCCTGCTGTCCCAGTCTGCATGGGGCTGCGGAAGGCTCTGGGACAACAGGAAGTGAACAGAGTGGAAATAACCACCTCTTCCTCCCTCCTTCCCTCTCTGAGTTGGGGGGGGGGCAGGGAGGGGGGGGCAGGGAAGGAGGGGGGGGGCGGTGATGGGGCGTCGTGTCGTAGAGCAGTTCCGGAGTCCATCAGAATCTGGACCCCCCCCCCCGCAGTCGTCTCCAGCCTGTTTATGTTCGAGAGAGAGAGGCAGGCTGGGGCTTTGTGTGCAGACGTCCCCTGAGGAGGACAGATGGCCTTCCTCTGTCTGCAGCGCTCTCTCTCTCTCTCTCTCTCTCTCTCTCTCTCTCGTGTCTGGCCAAAACAAAATACAAAAAGAAATAAATATATAAACAACCCTCCCTTCACTGAGCGGAGGCCCTCTTTTTTAAACATGGCCACTGGGGGGGAGGGAGTTATTTTCCTGGTAGAGGGAGGGAGAGAGCACATTTCTATGTGAGGTTTAACTTCCCTTTCTGTATTATTTTTGTATTTTCTCTTTTTTAAAGATGGCGAGCGGGGCGGGGGGGGGGGGGGGGATAAAAGAAGTTCGCGGGAGAGCAGTGGAGCCGCTAATCGTGTTGGCCCCGCGCCCCCGCCGCGCTGGTGAAGGGGTAGAGATATCAGCCTGTCTTTTGGCTGGAGCCGGACGGCCTAACGCAGATATGAGGACGGAATCGACAGGCGATCACGCAGAACGCTGATGATGGGGAAGAGGGGGATTCTGGGTAAAGTGAGCTGCGGCCATCTCAGTCCGCCGTGCCGCTGAATGCCCGGGGGGGGCGGGGGGCGGGGGGCATCCGCCGCCCCCGCGGCTCACCGAATTACAGGTGCCCCTGTGCCTGGGGCATTGTGGGTAAAGTGTGAAGCCTGGCTCTGTGAGGTAGGGAGAAGGGAAGAGGCTTCTCTGCGTACCTGTGTGTGCCTGTGCGTGTGTGTGCCTGTGCATGTGTGTGTCTGTGCGTGTGTGTGCCTGTGCGTGTGTGTGTCTGTGCATGTGTGTGTCTGTGCGTGTGTGTGTCTGTGCGTGTGTGTGTCTGTGCATGTGTGTGCCTGTGCGTGTGTGTGTGTGTGTGTCTGTGAGTGTGTGTGTGTGTGTGTGTGTGCATGTGTGTGTGCCTGTGCATGTGTGTGTGTGTGTGTGTGTGTGCCTGTGCATGTGTGTTCGTGTGTGTGTGTGTGTGCCTGTGCATGTGTGTGTCTGTGTGTGTGTGTGTGTGCGTGTGTGTGCCTGTGCGTGTGTGTGTCTGTGCGTGTGTGTGCCTGTGCGTGTGTGTGCCTGTGCGTGTGTGTGTCTGTGCGTGTGTGTGTCTGTGCATGTGTGTGCCTGTGCGTGTGTGTGTGTGTGCGTGTGTGTGTCTGTGCGTGTGTGTGTCTGTGCGTGTGTGTGCCTGTGCGTGTGTGTGTCTGTGCGTGTGTGTGCCTGTGCGTGTGTGTGCCTGTGCGTGTGTGTGTCTGTGCGTGTGTGTGTCTGTGCATGTGTGTGCGTGTGTGTGTCTGTGCGTGTGTGTGTCTGTGCGTGTGTGTGTCTGTGCGTGTGTGTGCCTGTGTTTCTGTGAGGGAACGTAAGTTAGTTATCACTCGAGTGAGAGAGAAAGTGTGTGTGTGAGAGTGTGCTAGTGAGTGTTAATGATGTAGTCTGTGTGAGTGAGTGTGTCAGTGTGTGTGAGAGTGTGTGTTGGTGTGTGTCAGTCACCAGTGTGCAACCAGCGCATCACAAAAACGGCGTCCTCCCTCCTGCCAAAGACTCAGAGGACACTGAGAGTGAGTTCAGTGAGCCCTGGGGGGCGGGGGGGGGAGGGCGCTGTGTGTGCCAGCGGGTGTCAGCCCCCCCCCCCCACAGATAAACAAAACAAAAACAGAAACGCCCTCAAAAGTCACGAAGTCACCTTCATACTCCACCCCCCCGCACCCTCCCTCAGCGCGTCATTCAATTAACGCAAATGAGCCCCACCCCCGCACCCTCCCTCAGCGCCCCCCCCGCCTGTCCCCGAATACCGTCTCACCCCCCACCCCCCTGCCGCCCTCACTGCCGCCCCACCCCCACCCCCTGCCGCCCTCACTGCGCCCCACAGCCAGCAACCTTCCCCCCAAGGGCTCAGCCAGGCCCTCACTGCTGCACCTTTCCTTCCAAAAATAAAAAAAAGAACAAAAATGAGCGAAAAGCCTGAAAATGGCGTTCTGAAAACGTGTTATTCAGACGTCTCCAGACGGGGCCGCGTGTCTCCGATTACAGTCCGTGGTTTCACTCTCCCAGTCGCGCGCGGGTTTGAGGAGGAAGTGACATCATCAGCCGTACGTACGCACAGGAAGGCGAAGCTCTCGCGAGTGACGCGTTAGCGATTTCCTGCCGTCAGCGTCGCACGGTCCTGGCTTTGAGTGTTTCTTTTATTTTTTAAACCAAGCCAAGTCTAATTAAAATAACGAAGCCACATCAGTAAAATCATAACTGCCGCGTAATTTTAGGCGGGAACCCGGGCCGTCGGGCGGCGGGTGCCGTCGCCGTCTTAACGAAGGGAGTAAATCGATGGCGGGGAGACAGAAGAAGCTCTTTTACGATCCTGTTATCCTCTGACACTCAACGGCTGCCGTAAACAAGGCAGGGGAGACGGTAATGACTATCTTAAAGTGTGAGGAGCACTTCTTCAAATTTACGGCCTCCCTCTGCCCCCCCCCCCCACACACACTGCTCTACCACTCTACCCCCCCCCCCCGCCCTGATTCTCATCTGCAGTATTCCATCCTTTCTTCTGTTTTTATCTTTATTTTGCATCTTTTGTTTTTGGCTTTCATCCCTTCTTCTGTTGTCTGATGGAGCCCCCCTCATTCCCCCCTCCCCTTCCTTTTCCTATGTACCAGCAGCAGACATTTTTTTTCTTCACTGCCTTGAAGTCCTGAGGAGACCCCCCCCCCCCCCCCCCGCCCAGGCCCCCCCAGGCCCCCCAACCCTCAGATGAATGCATTCAGCATCCAGCTGTCCAGCCCCCCCCAGGAAGCCCTCTCCGCTCAGTATTCCCCCAGTGTCGGAGGGGGGGGGGGCTGCTTGTGTCGGTGTCTGGGTCTGGGGGGGGGGGTTGGGGGGGCTGGTACTGGTGTCTGGGGACCCGCGGTGCACTCTGAAGAGGCTTCTTCAGTCCACGTGGACAGACAGGCCTCAGAGTGACACGCCTCAGTCTTCACGTGCTCATTTTTTTACAGCCTCATTTTCTCCACTTCCTCTTCCTGTTAGCCAGGGCACCCCTCCTGCAGAGGAGAACGAGGCTATATAATAAAATAACGTAAGAAGTTAAACTTTGGTGAAGAGAGAGAAAGAAGGAGAAAAAAATTGAGCAGGAAGCAGACAAAACAGCCCAGGCTGCTGAAATTATTTAGAAAAGGATAAGCTGATGAGCTCTCCCCCCCGTTTGTCTCTTTCTCTCTCTCTTTCTCTCTCTCTTTCTCTCTCCCCCCCTCTCTCCCTCTCTCCCCCTCCCTCTCTCTCTCTCTCCCTCTCTGGTGCAGTTCCACCTGTCTGCTAAGCGTTGGTAAATGTCAGCGTTTTTCCCAAACGACCACAAAAAATTCAAAAAAATGAAATTTGTCGTTTAACAGGCTAACGAGTTATCGGCTCCTGGTCTGTTAGCGCCCTGCGGGGGTGGGGGGCGGGCGTGGGGGGGGGATCTCCGGGTTAATAAGCCGCCTCCTCCTGCTCCAGCGCTCGCTGCAGAGGGGCTGATTCTCCTCCCCCGAACCCTCCAAAAAATCCTCTCTGCTCAAAGGGGCGAGGGGAAACCGAACGAGGGAGGGAAGAGAGAAAGAGAGCGCCCCTCCCGTTCCCCCGTGGGCAGGCGGAGGGGGGCTGCTCGCGCGGATGCTCCTTCGCGTCGGGTCATGTGGCGCCTGTAATGACGGGTTTCTGAGGAGAAACGGAAGCTCGGGTACGATCCCGGAGAAAAAGGTGCAGACGCTCGGCACACAGGCGCTACGCTACAGGTGCGCAAAACTGCAGCCAGCCAATCATAATTCATACAGAACCTTCTCCGCTGGTAAGGGGTGCTTGTTAGTACCCAAACAGAGCATTATTGACTTTCAGGATACACTCAGGAAGTCCGATGAAATTTCCCGGTTTCACGTGCGTTTAAAAAACCTGACGGCATGTTCGTACGTTCTGTGTTCATGGGAGAACATCTTCGCCACCGTGCGGGCGATCAGGACGCCTTCAGTTTTACGCAGAACTAGTTATCCAGCGCTTTCTAACGATACGTTTACTCTGCGTGACGTCGTCTTCCGTGGATAAACGAATGCGCAGAATGCATTCAGAGGTCAAAGTGCGCTGCCTTTACACGTTTTACATCTAACCCTAACCCTAACCCTGAACATGACCCACCCCGAACCAGGTGAGCTGTGCGGCGTGTCGATAAACCCAGATTTACAGTGAATCAGCTGACCCCCCCCGGGTTAAAGTGGTACACAGACCCCCCCCCCCCAGGGTTAAAGTGATACACAGACCACCCCCTCCCCCCCAGGGTTAAAGTGATACACAGACCCCCCCCCAGGGTTAAAGTGATACACAGACCCCCCGGGTTAAAGTGGTACACAGACCCCCCCCAGGGTTAAAGTGACACACAGACCCCCCCCCAGGGTTAAAGTGATACACAGCCCCCCCGGTTAAAGTGGTACACAGACCCCCCCAGGGTTAAAGTGACACACAGACCCCCCAGGTTAAAGTGACACACAGACCCCCCCAGGGTTAAAGTGATACACAGACCCCCCCAGGGTTAAAGTGATACACGACCCCCCCCCAGGGTTAAAGCTCACATTAGCTCTCTAACCCTGTAATCTCTCCTCGTGGTCCCCCCCCCCCCTCTGATGCGTCCCCCTGACACACACAGAATCGTTATGAATGCACGGCACACTGCTGGCCTTCACTGACCCTCATAGTGCTGAGCGCTAATTTGTTTTTTAATAAATTTGCACCAAACAATTAAGAATCTGCTTGTATTTACTGCATATAATGAGGAAGATAAGCTGTTAGGTCTGAGGCTTAGATTTAACCGTGTTATCGTGGATGTTTATATATATATATTTATATATATGTTTTTTGTAATTTTTTTTGTAACAAACAGTATGAAAGCTCTTGAGGTTTGAAGAAATCAGATGAAACGTAATTCCCTCTTCCTCATATACATATAGAAAGCGTTCGCCGTACAGGAGGTCATATTTAAACGATATCAAAGAGGACGGCAGCCCGCTAATGCAAGCTCAGCGTGAAAATATTACAGAGAGAGAACTCGGGTAGCCCGCCGCTACCGCTAACATCACAGTCCTGCACCCAGGCAGCGCCGTCCAACCAAAATGAGCAAGTTCTTTTTTTACCTTCCCCCAGAACGAAATACTCGCCTTCCGTCTGACGCCGCTGTCTTTCTCACGCGTGGAACACTGAGAGGACTCTTTTATATCGCTCTTCTCTGAGCGCTGAGAAGTTATTTGGAAGACGTGTTAAGACGATGTTCTCCACGCACGGAAGGCGGTGACATTGGATGTGAAGAAAGGCGTGATTCCTTTGAAAGTGTTAGCGCACACACGCTCACACACACACACTCTCACACACGCTCACACACACACACTCTCACACACGCTCACACACACACGCTCACACACATTACATAAAATTTTTTTAGCAGACGCTTTTATCCAAAGCGACGTACAAAAGTGCATACCAAAGGTCATTGGAACAACGCAGGTTCGATAAGGTAAAATACTCAAAATACAAAATAGTGTGTACAGTTATTCATAGCCAAGAACACAAAGTCCTGTTCACACAGTGAACATTACTCTGACCTAACCCATTCTAAGTCAAACTAGGGGACATTACTAGCTACAACATCAAGACAGAGATAGAAGGCACTGGATGGAGGTACATGTGTACCATGGTGCAGATGCTCACACACACACGCTCACACTGGCATGGATGCTCACACACACACACACACAGACACTCACACACACACATACACACACGCTCACACACGCTCACACTGGCATGGATGCTCACACCACACACACACAGACACTCACACACACGCACACACACACTCACACACACACACATGCGCACTTCTCTCTTTGTAAGTGCCCCGTCCCTTTGAGCCAGCGCTTCTCTGAAGAACTTAAGAGGAGTTCATTTGCTTCCCGCTGAACGGGGGGGGTGTGGGGGGGGGTTGGGTCCGGGGGGGTCCAGGGGGGTTGGGTCGGCGGGGGTCCAGGGGTTGGTTGGGTCGGCGGGAACGGAGCGCGGGGTTGCAGCCGAACCCAAAAACGCTCTCTTGTCGATAACACGCGTCGCCGGGGCGACTGACACACACCGATAGCCCAGAACCCGCCGCAGGGTTACGCCTGACTCCTCCTCCGGTCTCAGACGCTCTAATTAAACCTGCATGAGCGCCGTACGCGCTGCGCTCTCAGAGATGAGACCGGGGCGAGGCTGCTGCAGAGTCTGGGGCGTCCTCACGCTGACGGAGCCTGAGCCTGAGGCTTATTATTTCATAACTGGCATAACTCAGTATTTAGAGGCTCTGTTTCATTGATTTATTTTGATTCATTCGTTTTAAAAGATTAATGTAAATGAGGTGCTTGTGATTGGTTGGAGAAAGGCGGGAGCCAGAGCGGACTTGTTTAAGTGAGAGTTGCGAGCTTGCAGGGAGAGCAGTCGGGTGGGTTTGGGGCTTTCTGAATGTAGAGTTTGGAATGCGGAGTTTGGAAGGCTGTGTGAGAGGCCTTGTCTGTCGATTTGAGAAGCGAACAGCGTTGCGATGTCCTGCTTCCGCGTTATCACATGACGATAAGAAACGCCCCCCCCCCCCCGGCCGCCCCCCTCCTCCACCCTTCCACACTTCCCATCCTGACCCCCTCCGGTCTTATAGGGGTACGACAGACCGTAACATGCGCAGCTGCAGTTTGTATTCCTTTTGAAATTCCCTCCTTTTTTCCCTCTTCCGTCAGGATAAAGGAGGAAAGAGCGCGTGTCTGTGGCTACCTGTCAGACATTGGCCGCTGTTCTCAGTGTAGCGTAGTCGCTGATTGGGAGGTGAAAGGGGATTAGCGAACCCCCCCTGCCTCACTTGGGTGAGGGAGGCCAATCACGGCCCAGCTCAGTAAGTCCCACCCCCCACCCCCTTAGCGCGGGGTTGTCATGGATCTTTGCACGCGCTCAGTAGCGACTCTGCTCCCTCTCGTTGTGAGTGAGAGATATGATGGTGCCAGGCTGGTTGTACAGCAGGTGCCTTGTCTTACACGAGCAGGGGGGGTACGGGGGGGGCACAGCGGGGGGGGGGGGGGGATATCGCCCCTCTGGCCCGCGTGGGAACGCTGTCAGCCCTGAGCACCGCGGCGATGAATCTCAATCGCGGGGAGACGGCGCAGATTTACATTTAAAGTAGTTCTGCGGCCGCGCCGCTCCCCTGGAGCAGGGATCAGCAGACGATCAGCGGCGCTCAGTCAGACACCACGGCTTTTATATGCGCAGTCAGACGCTCGCCATGCAGCACGACGGCTTTTATATGCGCAGTCAGACGCAGTCAGACGCAGGCGATGCAGCACGATGGGGTTTGATATGCGCAGTCAGACGCAGTCAGACGCAGGCGATGCAGCACGATGGGGTTTGATATGCGCAGTCAGACGCAGTCAGACGCAGGCGATGCAGCACGATGGGGTTTGATATGCGCAGTCAGACGCGTCGACGCAGCGATGCAGCGGGATGGGGTTTGATATGCGCAGTCAGACTCACGCGATGCAGCACGATGGGGTTTGATATGCGCAGTCAGACGCAGGCGATGCAGTGGGATGGGGATTGATATGCGCAGACAGACTGGCAGCATGCGCAGTCAGACGATGAGGTTTGGTACACACAGACGGACCGGTCAGACGAATCACATTGTGTCTGTTCTGTAATTACACTGATTGTGAAAAACACTCCATCTAGCATGACAGCTGTGTGTGTGTGAGTGTGTGTGTGTGTGTGTGTGTGAGGATGTGTGTGGGTATGAACACACATGAACTGTGTGCAGTAGTGGTGATCTGTGAGGTGGCAGTAATGGGAAATGGGGGTGAATGATGAAGGTTTATGACTTCTGCTCTCACTGGTACAGTACAGCCAGGAAGGGCCATCGCGTGCAGTGTGTGTGTGTGCGTGTGTGTGTGTGTGTGCGCCTGTGTGTGTGTTTGTATGTGCATGTGTTTGTGTGCGTGTGTGTTTGTGTGCGTGCATGCGCATGAGTGTGTGTGTGCGTGTGTGTGTCCGCCTGTGTGTGTGCATGCGCGTGAGTGTGTGTGTGCGTGTGTGTGTGCGTGTGTCCGTGTGTGTTTGTATGTGCATGTGTGTGTGTGTGTTTGTATGTGCGTGTGTATGTGTGTGTGTGTGAGTACAGTGTGTGTGTGTGTGTGTGTATGTGCGTGTGTATGTGTGTGTGTGTGAGTACAGTGTGTGTGTGTGTGTGTGTGTGTGTGTATACAGTGTGTGTGTGTGTGTGTGTGTATACAGTGTGTGTGTGTGTGTGTGTGTGTATACAGTGTGTGTGTGTGTGTGTGTGTATACAGTGTGTGTGTGTGTGTGTGTGTATACAGTGTGTGTGTGTGTGTGTGTGTATACAGTGTGTGTGTGTGTGTTTGTATGTGTGTGTGTGTGTGTGTATACAGTGTGTGTGTGTGTGTGTGTATACAGTGTGTGTGTGTGTGTGTGTGTATATGTGTGTGATTTAGTGTGTGTTTGTGTATGTGTGTGTGTGTGTGTGTGTGATTTAGTGTGTGTGTGTGTGTGTGTTGTGGATGTGTTGTGTGTGTGTGTGTATACAGTGTGTGTGTGTGTGTGTGTGTGTATACAGTTGTGTGTGTGTGTGTGTGTGTATACAGTGTGTGTGGTGTGTGTTTGTATGTGTGTGTGTGTGTGTGTGTATACATGTGTGTGTGTGTGTGTTTGTATGTGGTGTGTGTGTGTGGTGTGTGTGGTATACAGTGTGTGTGTGTGTGTGTGTGTATACAGTGTGTGTGTGTGTGTGTGTGTGTATACAGTGTGTGTGTGGTGTGTGTGTTGTATGTGTGTGTGTGTGTGTGTGTATACAGTGTGTGTGTGTGTGTTTGTATGTGTGTGTGTGTGTGTGTGTATACAGTGTGTGTGTGTGTGGTGTGTGTATACAGTGTGTGTGTGTGTGTGTGTATACAGTGTGTGGTGTGTGTGTGTGTGTATACAGTGAGTGTGTGTGTGTGTATACAGTGAGTGTGTGTGTGTGTGTGTGTGTATACAGTGAGTGTGTGTGTGTGTATAACAGTGGTGTGTGCGTGTAAATGCAGTGTGTGTGTGTGTGTGTGTGTATAACAGTGGTGTGTGCGTGTAAATGCAGTGTGTGTGTGTGTGTGTGTGTATACAGTGTGTGTGTGTGTGCGCAGGGGGCTATATATGTCTTCTCTCTGTGCCTCACAGCCTTGGACAGCTCAGATCTTTAAGCGCACTCTCCTACCAAAACACAACATCCTTCAACCCCCCCCCTTGCCCCCCCAGAACCACGCACCCCCCCCCCACGCCCCCCCAGCACCACGCACCCCCCCACGCCCCCCCAGCACCACGCACCCCCCCCACGCCCCCCAGCACCACCGCACCCCCCACCACCCCCCCTTGCCCCCCAGAACCACGCACCCACGCCCCCCAGCACCACGCACCCCCCCCCACGCCCCCCCAGCACCACGTCCCGTCATGAAGAAGAGAGCAGCGCAGTGTCATTAATCTGGCTCTGTGTTTCACAGCCTGCAGGGGAGCAGCTAGCTCTCTCTCTCTCTCTCTCTCTCTCTCTCTCTCTCCCTCCTGCTCCTCTCTCTCTCTCTCTCTCTCTCTCTCCTCTCCTCCCTCCCTCCTGCTCTCTCTCTTTCTCTCTCCCTCCCTCCTGCTCTCTTTCTCTCTCTCCCTCCCTCCCTCCTGCTCTCTCTCTCTCTCCCTCCTGCTCTCTCTCTCTCTCTCTCCCTCTCTCTGTCTCTCCCTCTCTCCCTCTCCCTCTCTGAGCACAGAAGGCCTGTCTCGTGTGTACGGCTTTAGTGGACTCCCTCCTCTGTTCCTGTCACTAGTCGTCTTCTTCTTTGTCCTCCTCTTTTTCTTCATCTTCTGTTTTTGTTTTTGTTTGTGTGTCCCCCTCTCTCCCCCCCCGCCCGCCCCTTCCGAGTGAGATCAGTTTCTGAAGAGCAGCTTATCCTGAAACCAGAACCCCCCCCCCCCCCCCTATTGGATTTTGATGATGCCGGGATGAAACATTAAGGCCCCCCCCCCCCCCAATTGTGTTGGACTTAGCCGTGTCTATCACAGCATCCAATCAGATCTCCCTTCAGAGCTTGATATGCCACAGTCTAAACCCCCCATGTCCCGCCCCACCCCCCCCCCCTGCTTCAGTTAATGATTACTCTTCATGGTTTGATTCGGGTGTGATATCTCTCTGTATCACCCGACCCCTTTTATGAATCCGTGTTCCTCTGGTACAAGTGCCCCACTTTAACATCGCTGGTCCACTGACTGATACGAGGGGGTCGAGAGAGAGAGAGAGAGAGAGGTAGAGAGGGTGATTGAGAAGGGCAGCTATGTAATGAGAGAGAGGGAGAGGGAGAGGGAGAGAGTGAGGGAGGGAGAGAGAGAGGTTAGTTCTGGCCTTCAGTTGAGTTTAAGAGGAAGGCGTAGCAACTCAGAGCTGGGATTAACATCATGTGTGTGAATGTGGGGACCACCCCCCCCCCACCCCCCTTCTGATTACCTTGAGCCCCCCCTGCCTGGTAGGCCCCCCCCAGCATCCCAGATTTAGGCAGTGCTGTTACCCCCAGCGGGACGGGGGGGTGCGTTCTCAGACGGGCTCCAGCGTGGAGCTGATTACCTCCACAGACACCCGGAGAGGAGTAAAAATAGTCTCACCGCTCCTGCGTCTTTACCGTTTCATTTTCTAATATCAGGTTGTTCTTTATTTATTTTTTTCTTCCTCTCTGCACTTCCTCTTTGGGGGGAGGCGGTATTTCTTTTTAATCTGCACGCTCGCGCTCTCCTGAAGACAGAGGGCGTCCTGTCGCCTGGCGCCTCCGTCGGGGGGGGGGCGTTAGCGGATTTCCCAGCATGCCTCATGAATATGCATGACTGCGCGGAGATGAATCGAGCGGCTCGGAGGGTACAGAGCGCTCCTCGCGGTGCGCAGCGGGTCCGACCCAGAGTCCCCCCCCCCAAACAGAGCGCTTAACCGCAGATGTGTAGGGTACAGACTGCTCAGAGGTGAACAGCAGTGTACCCCCCCCCTCAAAACCCACCTGCCCCCCCTCACACACACACACACATGCATGCACACACACACATGCACACACACACATAACAACACAGCCACAGAAACACACTCCACTTGTGGCGCACCACCACGTACGACATGTTGTGTTTGTATTTGCATAGTCGTGTGAAAAGTCTGTGTGGGGTGTGTGTGTGTGTGTGTGTGTGCACGTTTGCATGTCTGGGTGTCTGTTTCTGTGTGTCTAGTTGTGTGTGCGCTTATGTAGATAAAGCTTTCATACAAAATACAATTTTTTTTACCACATAGTAAAATAGTCAGTGTTAAATCAACTCTTACAGTACACACTGTCCCTATTGGACTGGAATATACTCTCCAGGAGTGGAATTAACACTGGACACAGTAGCACATTTTACTGTCTGCCCTGGTGTGTGTGAGTGTGTGAGGTTGCAGCAGTGCTGGTTCTGATGAGGTCCGTCTGAAATCGGGCCGTTTGCTGGACTGAAAGGTGCAGCTGAGAGACGCGTATGAGCTGCAGACCTCCACCCTGTTATCTGCACGCAGCGCGGAGGATGAGCGAGTATCCGCGCTGTGGAGCTTACAGGGATAATTACCAATTATTACTCTTAATCGCTATAATTAATAACGAGTAAATACCGTAATTACCAATTATTAATTGCCGTGTTGCTTCGCCTCGCCAAAGATACGTCTGTGTAAATCCATCAACGTGTGGTTATAAAGACATCCAGGGTCTCCGCGTTAATGTGCACAAAACGGAAACATTTATTTCTGTGTCATAGGCCGTGTGAACGTAAGCATGTGAGACGCTCGATGAGAAGAACAGGCTGTTTCCGGCATCGATTATCAGACTTTCAATGTTCCGCAGTCAGCGATACCAGAACTGCGTCACGCCCGACTCTGAGCCTTGGTAACCCTGGCGGTCATGGTAACTGTAACCGGGTACTCGTGTCCTGGCAACCTAGTCGTGTTCTGCAAACATCTTCACTCCTGCCTTAGTTGATTACGCCCCAGCGTGTCACTGTTTATGCGAATGTTTCTGTGAAAAATGAATAAATGTATAAATAACCGTTTCTCACGCGTCTTAAGGCAAGCACCTTTTGACAGTGGCCCTGATGTTGATGTTGCTGTGGCTGCTTCCCGCTCCTGTTTACCGTACGAAATGCGCTTTTTGTTGCTTCGGCTGAAAGCATCCGCTAAACGGCTAAATTGTAAGTCCTATAATTTCTGCGAGTTAATAACTTTAATGGCATCAATAAAAACAGTTTAAAGAGTTAAAAACAGTTGTGAAATACTTTATAACTTCGGGAGTACATCTTTCTTATATCAGAGTCCTCGGCGCTGGACATAATATTCTTTAAGTGATCTGATAACGGCATTAAATAAGATTAATGTAACCCATTTTGATTTTGTTCTACTCAATACTTTCTGCTGTATGGGATCAGAGGAGCTCATATAAAGAGCTCTCTCGAGCCCCCTGTGCGGGAAATGTGTTTTTGTTGCTCTGTTATTTGAAATTTGGATTTATCTGTTTTTTTTTTTGTTTTTTTTTTTACCGTCCGGGGGATTAGTTATGATGCGGAATATTAAATCGCCCAAAAACAAGCGAGCACAGCACCGCGTGTGGCCTGCAACGGAATCTGGGAGGCACAGCAGTTAGAGAGCTGGTGCTTTTTTTTGTGTGACTGGGCGGTTGCGAGTTTGATTCCCGGGTGGGGCCATTGCCGTTTGTAGCCCAGCTTGGCGCTCGAACCCGCGCTGCTTCAGCGACTCTCCAGCTGTGTAAATGGATTATGTGTGAAGAGCGCACGCTGTGTGACTTGCTCTGGGTGAACAACGCGGCTGCTCATGCCCAACACATGTATGCATGTATTTGCCATGTCAGAACACATCTGCACCGTGTGCATTCATTCCAGATAACATGATTGGTCGTGGTGTCGCTAAGCTACTGTTGCTGTGAGGGTACTTCAGCACACGTGCATCGCGTTACTGCACGTTTAGCCGATACTCTTATCCAGAGCGCCGTACAGCGCAGACGCCAGGGCAGAGACGAGGGACGAGTAAAATGGGGGTGGGGGGGGCATCAGTTGAGCGGAACACAAGCGGAGCCTGTAAATGGGGGGGGGCAGGTAGATAAAGGGGTTCAGTGGGAGAGATGGTGGGAGAGGGGGAGGAAAGGGAGAGGGCGAGACAGTCAAGTGAAGTGGAGGGGGGGGGGCATCAGTAACATCAGTCGAGCGCAACACAAGAGGAGCCTGTAAATGGGGAGGGGGGGGGCAAGAAGAGCGGGAGAGATATGGGGGGAGTGAGGTTTGGAGCCTCTGTGGCGGTTGTCGGGGGAAGCGGGGGATTGAGGACGGCGGAGTTTGACTGGCATCTGTAATTAAAAGGTGCTGTCAGGGGGGCATGATGGCAGCCCCCCCACCCCCCACCCCCGGTTGGCCCCCCAGGACTCATAGCGGGAGATGATTGATGAGCGATGGCTAGATAAACACCAGCCAGGCCTCATGGGCTGAGCTGCAGAGTGATGGGTACAGCGTTATAAATACAACTACAGAGAGCAAAAATAACAATAAACAACAACATGATGCAAATGGGGAAATATATTAATACAGAAACGAAACTGCGTCGTTTGTGGCTTAGAGAGGCAGGTCTTTATTATTACTCAGAGGGGTGTGTGTGTGTGTGTGTGTGTGTGCGTGTGTGTGTGTGTGTGTGTGTGCGTGTGTGTGTGTGTGTGTGTGCGTGGTGCTGTGTGTGTGTGCGGTGCTGGCGTGGTGTGCGTGCGTGGTGCGTGGTTGCTGAAGTGTGAGATGGGTGGTATCGCGTGGCGTGCGTGTGTGTGTGTTTGAGAGAGAATGCTTGGTGTGTGCTTGCATACATTGGTCCAATATTTATACTGTATGGGGTGTATATGTACAAGCATGAAAGTATCTGTGAATGAAGAGTTTGTCTTTTCTCAAGGGAGCGAGAGACAGAGAGAGAGAGAGACAGGGGGAGAGAGAGAGAGAGAGTGACGGAGAGGGATAAAGAGAGAGAGAAAGAGGGAGAGAGAGAGATGGAGAGAGAGAGGGAGAGAGAGACAGAGAGAGAGAGAAGGAGGGAGAGAGAGGGGGTCTTGCCGTGGTTCATTGTTCAGCCACAGGTGATGAACATCGACTGTTTATCTCTCTTTTCTTTATCTCTCACCCGTTTCCTGAAACACACAGAAAATGCTCTTTTTGAATAAATGGGGGAAAGTCCAGCTGATTATCGGTGAATACTTCAGTGTAGTTTATTATATTCTTATCTGTGGCGTAGAGAATATGAACTGAGAGAATAGAAATCGGATGGAAAACGTTTCCCGTTTTTTGTTCAAGTGCCCCCCCCCACACATCTCTCATTAAACTGTGTGGTTTTGAGCTGTGATGTGCTGTGTGTCTGTGTGTGGATATCACACAGTATGTATGTTGCTGTGGGAGCTTCCTTACAGTCGATGTGTCAGACAGGATATTAACACTGAAGACTTTAGTGCATGAGTGCTCAAATCTGGACCTTGAATCCAAATCCGGGCCTGGTTTTCTTTTCCTCCCGGGTAATTAACTGAACAATTAGCGCTCCTGATTGGCCGGACTCTATTCACACCTGAGTCCCGGGTGAAGGGGGGGTGGAGAACCAGCAGCTCTTGGAGCTCGAGGGCTGTGACTTGAGTGACAGCGGTTTCGTGTTTTGTTCATTTGGTCACCATGGTGACAGGGCAGTGCAGCCTATCGGACGACGGAGGGGCACAACTCCGGTCCAGGAGGTCCGGCGTGTGCATGCTGGTTTTTGTTCCACCCGGTTACCCTGGATTTCATTTCTAAACTGCGGGTACAGGCAAGCTCTGGCTCACTCCTACATCAGACCACATCACAGCATTTAGGATGCATGCCGCTGTCTGCATCTTTTTCTGGTGATTTCTAAAAGGTACGATTGAAATAATCGTATAATTAAGAGCAGAAGTTGGCATAAAATCCTAAAATGGATTGGGGGGCTCTGGTGTGCACCCCCTCCTCCTGGGTTGGCCTGAGGGCTCCATTCTCTAAAATGGACCCCCTCTCCAGTTGGCCTGGTAGCCAGGCTACATGCTACATTAGCATGTAATTGCTCTGCTCTGCTGGGGCTGTGTTTGTTTACTCTCACGGTCATTGGCTCTCGTTGTAAACGCTAACACCAGGGCGACTCAATCCTGCGCATGGAGAGCCACGTTTTTTTTTCCTTCGTTTTTTTGTTGTTACTCAGCACTTAATTGACCAATTAGAGCGGCTGATTACACAGTTAACTCACAGCCTCACCTGGTTGGTTGGTTGGAGTCTGAACGGGTTTGTGACTGTAGGGTGAGAAAACAAAATGCAGAGCCCGTGGCCCTCCAGTGGCACAGCTGAGTAGCCGCGTGCTAACATTCGCCAAAACGGTTGACTATCGATCGCGTTCGGACAGGCTGGGAGTGGTCAATCTCTCCCCTCTCTCCATTTCATGAAGTACTGGATGCCTCTCATTTAACAGGGTTCTACAAGCCCAACAGGGCTCATGGTATTCTCATCATTCAGAGGAGGTCATGAGATAAGCATGAAGGTCCAGCTCCTTCACTGCTGGTGTGCCGGTGTAGCTGGTTAAAACTGGTTGAAGCTGGTTAAAGCAGGTTGAAGCTGGTTAAAGCAGGTTGAAGCTGGTTAAAACTGGTTGAAGCTGGTTAAAGCAGGTTGAGGTTAAAGCAGGTTGAAGCTGGTTAAAGCAGGTTGAAGCTGGTTAAAGCTGGTAGAGTAAGCTGGTTAAAGCAGGTTGAAGCTGGTTAAAGCTGGTAGAGTAAGCTGGTGGCCAGGCTGGTGGACCGGCTGGCTGTAGGCTGGTCAACTGCTGAACAGCTGTGTCAACCAGTTAAACTGAGCTAGGGGTGTTTGAAACGCCGCTCAAACTTAATCCAGTTTGGGCTGGTTTAAGATGGAATTCCAGAAGGGTTAACAAGGTCTTATGAGGCAGATAGTTGTGGCTCATCCAACATGAAAAAGGGTCAAGAGATAAAGATGGAGTTCACCTCCATTACCGCCGGAGCAGCGGTGTAGCACAGCAGTTAGGGAGCTGGGCTTCGAGGTTGCAGGTTCGATTCCCAGGTGTCTTTGTGCCCTTGAGCAAGCCACTTAATCCTGAATGGCTTTAATAAATAAATAAATAGATAAATATCCGGCTGTGTCGCGCAGATTTTCATGTGAAGGCCTTCGGCTGTTTAAGTGGTTTGGATTGGAGTGTCTGTGAAATGTAAGTGTGTAAACAAACCGGCATGTTCGGGGGACCATTTGCCGTCACTGCTGTCATTGCTGTTACTTCTGATATTGTTGACTGCTGCCCGTTTTCTCCAGTCCCGCCCGTTGTAGCTCTTATAAAGTAACTGTTGGCCTCACCAGTTTGCTTCCTGTTGGGTCACAGAGGGACGGCCTTTTCTAGGCAGGGTCTGGGTGGACCTACGACTCTGCTGCTTGCTGAGTGGTTAACACCTGATTGGCTAACACTTGATTGGTTAAGACGGTGGTATGACTGAGATAATGGGTGCTGGACGCCAGTCTACATTGCAGGCCTTGATTAAAATGTTTGTGTCTCTGTGCCATCCAACACCCGCCCCCCCCCCCCCCAGGCCACAGAATGGGTCGATGATCCTGTACAACAGGAAGAAGGTAAAGTACAGGAAGGATGGATACTGCTGGAAGAAGAGGAAAGATGGGAAGACAACACGAGAGGATCACATGAAGCTGAAGGTGCAGGGAGTGGAGGTGAGGTGGAGGGGGGTGAGGGGGGGTGAGGGAGGGTGGAGGGGGACGTGGAGGGGGGGTAGGGAAGACAACACAAGAGGATTACATGAAGCTGAAGGTGCAAGGAGTGGAGGTGAGGTGGGGGAGGGGTTTGGTGCTGGGCTGGGCATGACCTGGTGAGACGCCAT
>NC_057943.1:2473969-2476469 GCF_018555375.3 Anguilla rostrata | reverse complement strand
CAAATCTGTGCCTCCGCCCCGCTGCCCCGCTCCGGACCCAAACCCCGCTGTACCCCGCGCTCGGGACCCAAACCCCGCTTCACCCCGCGCCCCGAAAGAAGTCAGGAGACCCGCTCGATCGCTGATACCCGGTCTCACAGGTGTGAGGGAAGGATAATCCGTCTGTGATGTGCTCGGTGCTCAACTTGTGAAAAACAAACTGTTCGCCCCCCCCTTGTTTCAGTCCTCACACTTCATTTGAGTTAATTTCACTGAAAAGCCCAAAATGTTGTGTGAGAGAGCCAAAGAAAAAAAAAAAAAAGCGTTGTTTCTGCTTGAGAACATCACTTGAAAGATCTTTATGTCCGGAATTAAAAAATTTCTAATTTAGTTTCTTCGTATTGCCCAAGGTCTTACGCGCAGGTTCGGCTGTACAGAACACCGAGTCCGTTTGCCAACCCGCTGGAAATGTTTTCACCACGGAACAAAGGTGGCTGCGGTTATTCATTTCGGCCACTGGTCCGATTCCTTTTAATCAGCGCTTAATCCTGGTTGGCTGCAGGTTACTTGAGCGTGCTAACTTTCAGCCAATGGGGGCCCGGCTCCGTGCTTGCCGTTTGATTGGAGCAGATAATGGGAAGGATTCTGAAAGAGAGATGGAGAGAGATAGAGAGAGAGATGAGGGAGCTTTATCACTAAACAGTAATAAAGCCCTAGAACAGTAATCAGGTATTGATTTCTGTGATTTCTGTTGAGCGAAAGTGCTGGAGCTGGTGAGTTATTTCAGTAATAATGATTATGCAGGAATAAGTGCTGCTGTTTTCATTTAGTGCCCTCTCTCTCTCTCCCTCATCCTCTCAAACAGTGATGCACCATGGCCTGTGTGTGTGTGTGTGTGTGGGTGTGTGTGTGTGCATGTGTGTGTGTGTGTGCGTGTGCGTGTGTGTGCGTGTGTGTGCGTGTGTGTGTGCTCGCTTGTGTGTGTGTGTGTGTGTGTGTGTGTGTGTGGGTGTGTGTGTGTGTCTGTGTGTGTGTGTGCATGTGTGTGTGTGTGTGTGTGTGTCGTGTGTGTGTGTGTGTGTGTGTGCTCGCTTGTGTGTGTGTGTGTGTGTGTGTGCGGAACCTTAATGCCTGTGTTGTCTGTGTTGGATTGATCTGAAGTGTTAGCTGAGCTGTGATGTGTTCCGGAAGGTTAGGGAGGTTGGGGGGGTTGGGGAGGTTACCCCCATCACCTACTGGACAACCTGGCAAGCAGCAGCAATGCATCCTGGGATAGGGAGCAGTCTTATCCTCAGTGTGGGAAACCTTACCTGCGTTTATCTGATTATTATGAGCAGTAATGTCAGGCCTGGCCAACAGTATTCAGCCACAACAAGCCCTATGAAGGGAAACATAAAGCCAAACAAATATAGCCTAAAACCATAAGCCTCCTGTAACCTGAATGAGTACGAGGGGGTGGGTGGGTTAGGGGGTGAGACTTATGATTCAGGCTGAAGAAGAGTTCATTGTCTCACAGCGTGATTGCAATGGCAGCGTGTTGGACGGGGCGGTTTTTTGGCCAGTTCTCACTTGCAGAAGAGCTTTTTGATCTGGAGGCATCGTCCCGGTAAGTTCCATTTGTGCGTGCGCAGGCATTTCTGCCCGTCCTCTGAGCACACAGGGATGTGGCTGACTGAGGAGCGAGGGCCTCATTGTTATTCTCTGGATGAGGGCACACCAGCACGCACAGCCAAGCCGCCGGGAAGTACAGTGCCGTCCTCGGCTGACAGGAAGTGACATCATAGGCAGTGTTTTTCCGTGCAATGTTTATGTGAACTGCTGCAAAAAAAATTTTTTTAAATAATAAAAAAAAATAAACATAGGTGGATGGACAGTTAAATAAATAAATAAACACACAAGCTGAAAACCCTTTTATCCTGGACTTGCAGGTAATTTTACCTGAGCGGGTTTGTAAAGACACGAAATCGATTAAAATCCTCATTTCTGTCGGCCTGAGGAGGGAAGAGCTTTTGTTCGGTGTATCATTGTCTTATTTGTGCCTCGCGCCTCGCGAGCGCTTCCCGTCTGAATGAAAACCCCGGCGCGGATGAGATTAGATATCGCTGTTTTATGATATGTTTTTAAAGGGCGGTTGCCATGGTTTTGGCTTTGTGCTTTTCTGAGCGAAAAGCTGCACACCATCGCTGCCAGCTGTGCTGTTCCTGTTCCAGTCCTACTGTGTCACTGCTGCTAATGGGACAGCGACTGTACACGGTGACATTATTATTATTATTTATATTATTATTATTACTGTTATTATTATCGTCACTGTCATCATCATCAGTAATTGTGGTAGTCAGCAGTGGCAGGCGCATGGCAGTTGTAACAGCATGCAGAGGGATGATGATGCGTTAGACAGATACTTGCGTTAGTGCTGCTCTCCGATGAACGTATTTATTAGTCCTACCTGAGGCGCAAGACTTCAGACATGCAGCGGGAGGGATTTATCAAACTGGGCTGTTTCTGATTGGTGGGAAAGTGG
>NC_057943.1:2431469-2468969 GCF_018555375.3 Anguilla rostrata | reverse complement strand
TGTCTTTGTGCTTGTTATTAATTTGCTTAGTGGACGCCTTTCTTCAGAGCAACTTCTAAAAGTCGTACTTTACACTGACAGAGCTGGGTATTGAGAGGAGCAAGCCCGATTTCTCGTTTTCGGAAGCCTTCTACGCAAACCATTGGTTGCCTGCGCGAGACCCATTTCCGTGTCCGCAACGCACGGGCGCATGATGTAGCTGTGACGTTGAGGTCGCATGCCGCGGCTCGTGTAGCAGAGCTGTCTCTGTGTTTGCTGGTGGTGTTAGGCGGGAAGTAGTGCTGGAGTTTCTCTGTCCTGTACATGAAGCCCATGACCAGCAGGTCGGCATGCTGAGGCTGACATTTTTTTTCTTGTGCCCAACACTCAGTAAAGAGAATGTAATGTTTTGTTACACCTTTCAACCAAAGTTAAGGACACAGTCCAGAGTGGAACCAAATGTTAACTTTTAAGAGTTGAATTAACACTGGATTAACAGCGTGACGCTCTTACAATAAGACTAAGCTTATTGTATGCATAAACTAAACTGCAACTCGATTATTACACCGCACTCATTTCATTTCCAAAAGTTTGTCCACGAAATTAAGCCGGTGCTAAATAGGATAACGGCCAATCCCTTAAACATTTCTGGGAAGAAAAAATCCGTTGTAAGATCGCATATTAGCTGCCACCAGAGCACGGTGCAATTCTCCGCTTGATTTAACCATGTTCTCAAAAGTCACAAATTAAACAGCCTAACCCCACTCTGCTTTTTTTTAATATCCCAAAAAGGAACGTATTCTTGATTTTCGTCCAAGCAAAGCCACGAACACGGCGTAATTAAACGTTTTCAAATATTCGCGTTTTATTACATTATGCAAGCGAAACAACACAGATCCAATATGCGTGTTGCGTCGTCACCGGGTGAAACCAAGCATCACAAACAATGACGTTCATTATAGCTTAATTAAATAGCAGCCGGGGTTCTGCTTCGCTACACACGCGTGCCTGCGCTAATTAGTGACATGCCCGGTTATAATTAGTAAATACTGTTTGTAAATATTTATCTGTAAATTCTCAGATTCAACCCGAACCAAAGTTATTTATTTATGAGAATCAGCCTGATACAACCCGAAACGGTTAGCTCCCGGAAGGCTGAGGTTAAAAATCTAAATTGCTCCGCAGTCATGGGCTAAGTCCAAGGACAGCGAATGTTCTGGACAGTAGCTATTTATTAAGTGGAGATATGGTAGGGGAGTGAACTGCGTGTTTGTGCGCGGCGCGTCCCTGCCGGCGGCTGAGGCCAACGATAGTGCGGAAGGCGCGAGGCTTTGATTGAGAGCGTGTGCGCGCTGGAGCGCCTCGTGCGCCTCTAAAGCCGAGCGGATGGTACGTGGGTGCCGTTTCTCTAGCTTCCTCTTCTTTCTTTCTTTCTTTCTTTTAAATTGGGTCGATAAAGGTGAAGGACATATCCCGGGCTTTTCTCTTTCATTCTCCGGTTCTCCCCACGCCTCCTCCTAAATAAAGCTCGGCAGCTCTCCGTGTTTAATGGAATTAAATCCGTGAGTTCGATACGAAGCACGCCCCTTCGTTTTTTTTGAGGAAAACCGCGCTTGACCCCACCAGGGTCCTCCAGAATATCTCCGTTTTCTTTTCTTCTTTAATTATAAAGACCAAGACCCACACAACAGGGCCTTCGTCTGCCCCCAAGTTCATGCAATAGACCATTATAATTATTATGGTTATTATTATGGTTATTATAGTCAGAGAGAGTGTGTGAGAGAGACCTCTGTATATGCTTAATTTTGGTAAGAGTTCAGATACCGTTTTATTTTCCATCCCTGTACTAGCTAGGGAGCTAAATGCCCTGATCATTCAGAGCAGCTAGCCAGCTAAGTCGCTTCCACCTGAAATTACGAATTGGTGTTTATTTCAGATGGTTTTTCTCTCAGGTTCATGCAGCCTCCTACATAAAACACTTTGTGTTCACCTTCTGCTTCTGCCATCCCCCAGAATCATAAATGTACAAACGCACTGTACCTGCCTACGAATCGCAGGAGGCAGGGCAGCGGACCGTGTAACCAGCGCAGCTACAGTGCTATAAAGCACCTGTCGCCGGTGAGCTGTGCTGTTTTGGGTACAGGTGTAGCAGTCAGACTGTGCTGTTTGGGTACAGGTGTAGCGGTCAGACTGTGCTGTTTTGGGTACAGGTGTAGCGGTCAGACTGTGCTGTTTTGGGTATAGGTGTAGCAATCAGACTGTGCTGTTTTGGGTACAGGTGTAGCAGTGAGACTGTGCTGTTTTGGGTACAGGTGTAGCAGTCAGACTGTGCTGTTTTGGGTACAGGTGTAGCAGTCAGACTGTGCTGTTTTGGGTACAGGTGTAGCAGTCAGACTGTGCTGTTTTGGGTACAGGTGTAGCAGTCAGACTGCTGGTTTGGGTACAGGTGTAGCAGTCAGACTGTGCTGTTTTGGGTACAGCTGTAGCAGTGAGACTGTGCTGTTTTGGGTACAGGTGTAGCAGTGAGACTGTGCTGTTTTGGGTACAGGTGTAGCAATGTGGCTGTGCTGGTTTGGGTACAGGTGTAGAAGTGAGACTGTGCTGGTTTGGGTACAGGTGTAGCAGTGAAACTGTGCTGTTTTGGGTACAGGTGTAGCAGTCAGACTGTGCTGTTTTGGGTACAGGTGTAGCAGTCAGACTGTGCTGGTTTGGGTACAGGTATAGCAGTGAGACTGTGCTGTTTTGGGTCCAGGTGTAGCGGTCAGACTGTGCTGTTTTGGGTACAGGTATAGCAGTGAGACTGTGCTGTTTTTGGTACAGGTGTAGCTGTGAGACTGCTGTTTTGGGTCCAGGTGTACAGTAATTGGGGGGATGGGCAGGGGGGGGTGATTTGTTGTATAAAGGAACAAGACCCCCTGGTGGGTTCGTTAGCAGACAAGATAAGCTTCTGGGAAAGCATGATTGTACCTATTTGTTAGCCCCCATAACCCCACTAGAGTAACAACCCTGACCCCCCCACCCCCCCACTCGACCCCTCCAGACCCTCTCTCATCACCTGTTCCTTTGAGTGGAAGTTCAGTGGTGCCGAGTCTCCCCCTCTGCTCCTCTGGGTAATTACCCGGGTAATTATGTGCTAACTGACTGTGTCAGCTGCTCCAGGGACGAGCTGGCATTTGTTTAATAAACAGCTGGAATTTCAGCCACATGACGTTTGGGGGGGGGGAGGAGGAGAGAAGAGATGGAGGGAGGGAGGGAGGGAGGGAGGGAGAGAGAGAGAGAGAACAAGCCTGGCGGTCGGTAGTCTTTGTTTAAAATGGAAATGTATGTAAATGTGACATGCCTGCAGATGACTAGGAGAAAAAACAGGCAAGAGAGAGAAAAAGGGATGGAGAGAAAGAACGAGAGACAGGAGGGAGGAGAGAAGGTAATGACCCTCGGTCAGCTGACCCCCCCAGCTTGTTAGCGGTAGCACCCAAACGGGAGGGGTCTCCCAGATCTCACGGCCCACAGTGCCCCCCCCCACCAAGTTAAAAGAAATAATTAGGTTTCCTGTGCGGCGCTCCCTGTCCCAAGGAGGGTGGAGCAGAGGGTGGAGCGGAGTGTACGAGCGGAGGGTGGAGCAGAGGGTGGAGCGGAGTGTAGGAGCGGAGGGTGGAGCAGATAACTGATGGGACAGAGGTATTCGGGAATGTCTGCAGCTGCACCCCCCCCCCCTCTCTTTCACGCAGGACAGGGGATGATTCAGGCAGGTTGCTGGACCTTTGGGGGGGCTGGTCTAATTTGGGCTGTCCATCATAAGTGTTTACAGATCCCCCGCTACTTCCCATCGCGGCCACAAATGGTTTTCATGAGCTTTCAAACCCTCCCCTCTCCTTTACTGCTGTTACCACGGTGATCTACAATCCCCAACCACCCCCCCCCCCTTCAGGAGCTCACCTCATTTGCATAAGAATAACCCTTAATCATCCAGCCCCGTGATTGGCCTGTCTCCCCGGGCAGGAGATGAATGTTGACCGCAGTTATCTTCGGATTGGCCGAAACCGTATCGGCCAATAGGGGCTGTGACATCTGAGCTGATGCTGATGAACTGACATTAATGCGCTGATTTTAATACGCTGATATTAATGCGCTGACATTAATGCGCTGATTTTAATACGCTGATATTAATGCGCTGATATTAATGTGCTGATTTTACTGATATTAATGTGCTGACCATTGACATAAAAACGACATAATGCTGTCATATCACCCACGTGAAAGCTACGTAGCCTACACAGAGACGTCGTAAGCATGACGTATCACCGTCTTGTGTAGCACCTCAGCGAGCAGCCGAGCGTAGCTGTGCCACCTGACGGATCCTCAGGCTGTGGTATTAATGGTATTAATCCCAGTCAGAACGGCACGGTGATGTCGTTTATGACGAGGATGTGGAATCGCCACATCCTGTGACTGATCAAATCGATTTATAAACGTGATAAATAAATAGAATGTGTTATAGTGGGTGTTATGTAGGCGATATGCAGTCTTACGGAAGACCTGCTGCAGTTCTTCCGTAAAGACGCCTCACAGAGAGCGTTGCCTGCCGTGCAAAGCCTGTTTCTGAGGGGAGATGAAAGTGAAGAGGTGATGTGAGGTGATCGGGCGACGGTTTGCCAGCGAGCTGATAAGTTTTGTGCGCTCGGGGGTTGTTTTACATAACTGTGCACAGTCTGTGGAGTCTGTGTGGTGCTGCTGCCGGTGCAGGGGGGGGGGGGCCCGGTGGGGCCAGATTTAGAGACGGGTTTGGGAGGCCCGGTAACTCCCCGCGCGCGTCACACTCTCCCCACCCCCCTCTCAAGGTTACACCCACTGCTGCATCACCGGAACTCCAGTTTATAAACACTGTGTGTGCTCCCCCTGCTGGCCCGGGAGGGGAACTGCGCTTCAGTGAAAAGGACCTGTGGTGGGATCCAGTGAGGGCAGGCGAGAGCAGGAACTTTCGGTGGGGGGTGGGGGGGTGGGGTGGTGGGGGGTGGGGGTGATCTGCAGCCCCTGTCCTGGCCTGCTGTCGCCTCCTTTCACCAAAAATCACATCCGTCAAATTCAGCGCGTGTGCGACACGACAGCTCAGAACTTTTTCCCGATGCGTTTATTGTCCCTGAGCTCATGCTGTGCGCGTTATGCTGTTCCTGAGCTCCTGCAGACACACCTGTGTGCGTTACGCTGTTCCTGAGCTCCTGCAGACACACCTGTGTGCGTTACGCTGTTCCTGAGCTCCTGCAGACACACCTGTGTGCGTTACGCTGTTTCTGAGCTCCTGCAGACACACCTGTGTGCGTTACGCTGTTTCTGAGCTCCTGCAGACACACCTGTGTGCGTTACGCTGTTTCTGCGCTCCTGCAGACACACCTGTGTGCGTTACGCTGTTTCTGAGCTCCTGCAGGCACACCTTATCACTTATCACGCACATGCACACACACACACACACACACACACACACACGCACATGTTGCTGCTGTCTTACAGGAGAAGTGTGGAACTCCAGCTTGCGGGCAGCTCTGTCTCTGTCTCCCTCCAGACAAACTGTCTCCTGGTTCTGCAGCAGCACCTGCTGGTGAGAGAGAGAATCAGGGATGTGAACGATACTTACCCGCTCACCTCTCCCTTCATCAGCCTCTTTTCTGTTATCCGTCCTTTCCCATCTCTTTCTCTGTCCCTTCCTTTCATTCTCCTGCAGTATTCTATCCATTCCTCTCCCTATCTCTCTCTCTCTCTCCCTCCCTCTGTCCCTCCATTTCTCTACCCCTCTCTCGCTCCCTCTTTCTCTCTCTCTCTCTCTCTCCCTCCCCCTCCCTCTGTCCCTCCCTTTCTCTACCCCTCTCTCGCTCCCTCTCTCTCTCTCTCTATCTCTCTCTCTCATTGCCTCTGATTCATCTCTCTCTCTCTGTGGTCAGAAGCCTGTCATCCCAGATCAGTTCAGACCTGCTTAATTTCACTTCGCGACTGACTACACTCGACCGTGCCAAGATTTTTTTTTTTTAGGGGATGTTTAGATATAGTTTCTGAAGCCCAGCTTAATAATTAAATGAAGACCCCCCCTCCCCCCCCCGCCCCCCACACTCCGCTCCACCACCTCCTCCCAAATTGATTTTAAACTAAAACTGAAATGAAACTTCGTGCTTGATTATAGCCGAGAGCTGTCACTGGGGAGAGAAATAGAGAGAGCCGGAAAGGAGGGGGGACCAATCCCC
The DNA here is from genome assembly GCF_018555375.3 of Anguilla rostrata. Taxonomy (NCBI): domain Eukaryota; kingdom Metazoa; phylum Chordata; class Actinopteri; order Anguilliformes; family Anguillidae; genus Anguilla; species Anguilla rostrata. The sequence goes on along the minus strand of NC_057943.1, from coordinate 2,462,760 downwards.
CCCCCCCCCCCCCCGCACGCGGACGTGGACGCTCTTATTTTGACAGGGCCGAACGGAGAGCCCAGGAAAGGACTTCCTGAGAGGCTGGGCTGTACCAGCGGAACAGGGAGGCGCAGGTGGGGGTGCAGGTGAACGCTAGCGCTAGGTAAATTTCGCGGCGGCGGCGTTGGGAACGGGGGAGTTATTAATGCGCTGTGACAGCTTGGCGGGACGCGGGGCAGAAACGGGGCGCCCGAGGGGCCTTCAGGAGGGGGTTCTGATACGGAGCAGGTGCACCTGAGACAGCCCAAAAAGTGAGTCACAGTTCTGTTCCTCAGTGACGGGCTCAGTGGCCTGCTCCTGTCCTCACCTGTCCTGCTCCTGTCCTCACCCGTCCTGCTCCTGTCCTCACCTGTCCTGCTCCTGTCCTCACCCGTCCTGCCCTCCCCCTGCTGTTCAGGGTTTCACTGAATAAGGGGGGGGCGGGGGCAATTTCAGAAAGTTTGGATGTTTGAAATCATCCCAGAATTAATTCTTGGTCACACCACTGACACACACACTCAAACACAACTGCACACACACTTGCACACACACACACACACACTCACACACACTCACTCACACTCACACACACACACACACTCACACACACACACACACACACACACTCACACTCACACACACACACACACACTCGCGCACACACACACACACACACACACACACACACACACACACACATTCATGTTTTTGACCCTGAGCGTCTGAGAGATCCGTCCCCTCCTAACAGCTGGTGACTTCTTTATTGTGTCGGGCGGGGAATGTAATTATCGGGCGAAACACAAAACCCGGCTGTCAGCAAAACAAACAGGGCACTAATCAAGCCGTCGGCACGGCGACGGCGGCCCGGCGACCAGCGGCCTTGGCGGGCGGAGCTGCCCGGGCGCCGTGCGTCGAGCACCTGGCCTGACTAACGAGCGTCTGAGCCCAATTAAGAGGCCCCGGCCTTCAGAGTAAGTGTGCTAATTACTTAATTACTGACCATGTCTGCCTTACCGGGGGGGAGGGGCGGTGGGGGGGTGGGGGGAGTTTGGGAGAGAGCGGGTGGAGGTGGAGGTGGGGGTGGATGGTGGGGGGAGTTTGGGAGAGAGCTGGTGGAGGTGGGGGTGGATGGTGGGGGAGTTTGGGAGAGAGCTGGTGGAGGTGGAGGTGGGGGTGGATGGTGGTGGGGGGAGTTTGGGAGAGAGCTGGTGGAGGTGGAGGTGGGGGTGGATGGTGGGGGGAGTTTGGGAGAGAGCTGGTGGAGGTGGGGGTGGATGGTGGGGGAGTTTGGGAGAGAGCTGGTGGAGGTGGAGGTGGGGGTGGATGGTGGGGTGTTGGCGAAGCTTTTATGACTGAACTATGGACCCCTCCCTTTGATTTACAAGCTTGGCTTTTGGAGAAGACATTAATTTTTTTTTTTTTTTTTGTTGCCGAGCTCACTTCGCAAAAGGCCAGTGTATTCGGGAAAGGGAATTAGCGTGACCTTTTTGGGGGGGGGGGGGGGGGGGGGGGGGCTGCAGATTTCCGATCGGCCTCTCTCCGTGTCTGAGTCACAGACGCGCGCGCTCAGAAGCCGAAATTCGGGGTTTAATTCGCGGCGGCGTCTCGGCGAGCAGGAAGATCTGAATCATTTCCTCCTTTTCCTTTGTGCTACCTTTTATCGTCCGGGGGCGACTTGCGAAAGTGCGCAGACGATGTTTTTGAAACATCGCACGCCGCACAGCGTGCGTGTGATAAAGGGATTAATGGCGGTGTGGCTGAGCCTGCAATCTTCCTCCCCGACTGTACATTGTTCTCCATAATTAAGGCGTGTGGCTCCTGACAAAAAACTTGTAAAGATCTGCAGACTTTTGAAACAGAAATACATTTACGAGTCTGCTTCTCTCTGAGATCGGTGTGTTTGATCACACCGCTGCCATAACCACAAGGAAATGCCACACAGCACTCGGCAGAACTGTAAATAAATACATTCGCACCTGTGTCTGTACACTGATAGTTTTGCTTGACTAATTAGAATTCCACTCAGATTTGCCCATTACACATGCCTGGGGAATAGCTCTGAGATGCACACAGGAGCTGTGTGATGATTTGCATGTTTGCAGGCGCACAGGTATGCAGGTGCAGTACACGCGTGTTGGTAGGTACATGTGTACATGGGGACGTGTGTTTACAGTGCGTAGGTGTGATGCACAGGTGTGACTGTGCAGTGGGCTGGTGAGTCTACCCTGCAGGCCATGAGCCTGTGCTCCTTAAAAAAACTGACTCCTTTCCAGCCTTCCGGTAAGAGCTCAAACTGAATAGTGAAACTCAGATTTTATACATAACAGATCTGACATCTCATATCCCCCTACTCTCACACACACACACACACACAGACACACACGTAGATAGGCAGGAGAATGCTTTTCCCAGGTAAGATATACTTCAGATTTTCAATTCACTTTTATTTGTGTATGATTTTCACAGATACTCTGTTACAGCAAAGACACTTTGCAGAAACAGGAAAAATGTTAAATAATATACTGACTGTCAGACTGCTGGCAGTAAATTACACGGACGGACAGACAGAGAGATGGACAGACAGACTGTGCCTTTCCTTTCCCCCCCCCCCCCCCCACATGGCCCAGAGGCTCGGGGTACCACACGGCTCACTTTATGGCCCTCCTAAAATTCACACATAAATAAACCAATGGAAAAGCTCCCCGCTGAGTTCTGGGGCCTGGCTAAAGCCCCTTATACTGGTTTGAGGGGGAAAGTGGTTATTACCCCCTAGGTGGCTGTGGAGAACCAAAACTCCCTTTAAAACTGCTCTGCCAATAACCCCTACCCCGCCCCCCCTCGCGACTCTGCGCACTAGGCTCACATCAGGGACCTGCGATTCTGTCTTTCTGATCATGTAAACCATTTCCACCCCCCCCCCTTCCCCCCCCCCAAAGTGTATGTTATTACAGGCAGCTAACGGTGCCTGTGTTGCTGTGTGAGGAAAGTGTGCACTTGTGTATTAATGCAAGCATGGGAGAATATAGGCGTGTGTGTGTGTGTGTTTGTCTGTCTGTCTGTGTCTGTGCATGTCTGTTTGTGTGTGTGTGTGTGTTTGTCAGTCTGTCTGTGTATGTGTGTGTGCGCGTGTGTGTGTGTTTGTCTGTCTGTCTGTGTCTGTGCATGTCTGTTTGTGTGTGTGTCTGTGTTTGTCAGTCTGTCTGTATGTGTGTGCGTGTGCGTGTGCGTGTGTGTGTGTCTGTGTTTGTCAGTCTCTCTGTATGTGTGTGAGTGTGAGTGTGTGTGTGTGTGTGTTTGTCAGTCTGTGTATGTGTGTGTGCGTGTGTGTGTGTCTGTGTGTGGATCAGGTGTGGTATCTCTCTTTGCCGCAGTTTCAGTACAGAGTGCTGGTTTCTCCTACAGCTCACCTGTTCCTGTCCCATGAGCCTCTCTGTTTAACTCTGTCAGTACCGTTCAGTTCCTGTTCAGTTCTGCAGGCCCAGAGAAGTGTGCCAGGAGCTGGCCCCATTTTCCCTGCCCCGTGTGTGAAGGTGGGGTAGGTGAGGTGGGGGGGGGATGGGGGGTGGTTGCCGTGGTGTTGGGGGGGGGGGTTGCCGTGATGTTGGGGGGGACAGCCATCCACAGGGAGCTGCTCTCCGTGAAGAGGAACTGCTGAAACAGCAAATTAATCAGTTCACTGCTCTTTCAGCTCAAGGGACAGGCCCCAACCCTGCCCCCAACCCCCCCCTTCTTCCCCCCATGTCCCCACCCTGTCCCCACCCCTTCTACTCCACCCCCTACTCACACTGGGGCCCCCGGGCGCAGAATGGGGGGGGGGGGGTTGTTTCCGTTGCCCCACAAAAGAAACTGGGCCAAGTCATCAGGCTGTGTGTACCGTGCGTCCGATCGCCCGCTAGCATCGCTCGCTTAGCTAAAGCCTCGCTAAGGATTTTGGCGTCTGAGAAGGCACTACTGTGACTGGCGATTCCCCCCCCCCCCCCCCCTTGACACTTCACCTGTACAGGCCGCCACTAGTCCATCAGAGACTTTTTTTTCTACCTTACAGATGCAATCAGTTCAGATCCAATAAACCAGGGAGGAGGATGGGAGATGGGGGTTTTGGAAGTAGTGGGGTTGGCAAGCTGTGAGTGTTCTGTAACTGGTGATGTGCACAGAGAAAGGTGGCCATTTTGGTTCCTACAGTGGAGCAGGTCTTTATTCTGCCATTTTGGCTCCTGCAGTAGAGCTTGCCTTTATTCTGCCGTTTTTGCTCCTACAGTGGAGCAGGGCCTTTATTCTGCCATTTTGGCTCCTGCAGTAGAGCATGCGTTTATTCTGCCATTTTGGCTCCTACTGTGGAATACGACCGTTATTCTGCCATTTTGGCTCCTGCAGTGGAGCAGGGCCTTTCCCAGCTCCGACTGAGCCTGGAGTGCACTGAGCTCCCAGCTGGCTGCGTTTCAGATCACAGAGCGTGAAGAGGAAACCGAGGCGGGAGATGTGATTGGTGGACGCAGGCCGTTGTTGGGAATGGGTCCAGCTGTAGGGGTGTCAGATTCGGATGGTGACTCTATCCTCAGCTCCGTGGGTCAGTAGTTTCGGGCCAGGCACAGCTGAGGCTGATTAAATGAGCAGAGACGTGTTGTTCAGTCAGCCTGGGTGTGCAGCCGTCATACCCTACTGACACAGTCTCACACACACACACACACACACACACACACACACACTCTCTCTCTCTCTCTCTCTCTCACACACACACACACACACACACACACACACACACACACACACTCTCTCTCTCTCTCTCTCACACACACACACACACAAACACACACACAGTCACACACACAGACACAAATTTTCTCTCTCTCTCTCACACACACACACACAAACTTTCTCTCTCTCTCACACACACACGGAAACACACACACAGTCACACACACACACACACACTCTCTCTCTCTCTGTCACACACACACACACACACACAGACACACATACTGTTCTCACACACTCACAGTCTCTCACGTACTCACAGTCTGACACACGCACGCAGACACACACACACACACACACACAGTCTCACACACACACTCTCCCCACTCTCTCTGTGGGTCGCACTCATGAAATATTCACTTGGCCTGTGCTTGGTAAGAGAGAGAGAGGGAGAGAGGGGCTGACCCAGGAGATCCAGGTCTCTGGACGCCCTCAAACACAAATACCACATCTGTCCATCTGTCTGTCTGTCTGTCCGTCTATAGTCTGTAAGGAGAGCAGCGTGTCTGTCTGTCTGTCCGTCTATAGTCTGTAAGGAGAGAAGTTTGTCTGTCCGTCTGTCCATCTACAACGTGCTATCTACAGTATGCTATCGCTATCGACAGTGTGTTATCTACAGTAGGCTATCCACAGTATGATATTCTACATGACCAAATGTATCTGGATACCCTTGGTCTGGGGCTGTCCAGGTGCTTTTGCTGCATGTAGTGGGCGTGGCCTAACACCGCGTCTGTCCCCTGGGTGCGTCCATCCATCCATCCATCCATCCATCCATTCATTCATTCATCCATTCATCCATTAATTCAGTTCATTTAGGCTTACTGCTCATTTTCACCTTCACTGCTGGAAAAAATCACTGCTCTGGAACAATAAAAAGCTGTATCCATTATAAAAATAAATAAATAAATAGCAAATGCATAAATAAATAAGCCCGGACACTGGGAGTTATTGAGGAAAATGAGAATTGCACCACGCCCCCCCCCCCGATGGGAATGAAGCACAAACAGACCCCGCTGGTTCTCTGGGAGCTGCACTCGGACGGCGTGTAAATGCGCTGAATGCTGACTAAATGGCGGCTGTGCATTAAGCCTCGTTAGCCGACGGGCGCTAGGCGCTGCGGCGCGTTCGTTAGCGCCCCTGTTAGCGTCTCTCTGGCTCCTGATGGGTTATTTTCGTTGGCCCAGCGATGCGCAGCCCGGCGTCCATTTTGGGATTCCTGATGGACTCCTGATTGTTCCTGGACGAGAGCGTCTGCCGAATGTGTGAATGTACATACACACCTGGGGAAACAAACACCTGCAACGGAATTATAGTGGTCATACTCATGATCAACACCGAAACACAAAGGACACAAAGGACTTGTCAAACGGCTCACTTTTCTTGAAGGTGTGTAGCATAATGGTCAGGGAAGTGGGCTTAGACCAAAAAGGCTGTCGGTTCGATTCCCAGGTGGGGAGCAGCCGTTTGTGTCCCTGGTGTACCAAGGTACTTAACCTGAATTTCACCTTGGGGGGGGGGGGGTGGGTTTGGCTGGGTGGTGGGGGGTCGTGAGATTTAACTTGGACGGCAGGCTGGCTCATGGGGCATAGTGTTGGAGCTGGACAAATAAGACCTCCCCACTGACCCCCCCCCCCTTTCCACGAAAATAAGATTTATGGGCTGTGGAAGACCATTATATTTTAAGCTATGAGGTAGTCAGGGGTGGGGGGGGGGCTGTGGCTCACACCCTGCTGAGGGGGGCAAGCTGCCCAGCCTATAACTTTGGGGCATCAGTGACTTTCCTGGCAGGCAAGGACAGGTCAGGACAGCGGCTCTCCGTTTGAAGGTTGTCGTGGATTCGGAAGACGGTTGGTGGGAAGCGGTGGAGGTTTGGGGGCGGGGGGGCGGGGAGGGGGACCACATTTAGTGTTTTTTGTCTGTCCCTGCACTTAATCTCATTCCCTGCTTTTCTCTTTTCTCTCGTTCCCTTGTTTCCACTCTTTCTCTTTTCTCTCGTTCCCTTGTTTCCACTCTTTCTCTTTTCTCTTGTTCCTTCGTTTCCTCTCTTTCTGTTCTCTGTCTCGGCCCCTCTTCCCGCGGGCGCTGTGATTGGACACCCCTCGCTCTGTGGATCGCTGTAAAACTCCAGTTTTATTAGGTCTTGTTAATTGGCTGCCTTGGAGTGGGCAAACAATGAGAGCGAGAGAGAGAGAGAGAGAGAGTGCAGGAAAGAGAGAAGCAGACAGCTAGAGACAGACATAATTATAGGGATATAATTCACTTTTTATATTTTATACCGTACACTACACACGCGCACACACACACGCACACGCACATAATCTGTCTGTGTGTGTGTTTGTCTGTGTGTGTGTCTCTCTATCTCTCTCTCTCTCACACACACACACACACACACAGTCTGTCTCTCTCTCTATCTTTCTCTGTTTCTATCTCTCTCAGACACACACACACACTTAACACAAGCTGTAAAATCTCCATCCGAAAGAAACCAAATTAAAAAAGAAAAAAAAAAAAACAGAAGAAAAATCCGAACAGCGCTGGCTCTCGAAAATGAGATCGGCTCGTGGAGAACCCGGCGTGATTGAGGAGCGGGGTTCGAGTGGAGCTCGGAGTAAATAAAATAACCTGCAGATCAAATATATGTACATCTCATTTCCCCCCCATCTGCAGCCTGATTAGTGTCAACAGCCACTGCCCTCGAGCCGCAGCGTGCGGACAACGAGGCGTGCCTGAGGGCCACACGCACACCGACTGGAGGAGAGGGAGGGAGAGGGAGGGAGAGAGAGAGTGAGAGAGAGAGAGAGAGAGTGAGAGAGAGAGAGAAGGGGAGAGGGGGAAGAGAGAGGGAGAGAGAGGAGGAGAGGGAGGAAGAGAGAGGGAAGGGGGAGAGGGAGAGAGAGAGAGAGAGAGAGAGGGAGAGAGGGGCCTTAGGAGAGAGAGAGAGGAGGAGAGGGGAGTAAGTGAGGGACAGAAAGAGAGAGAGCAGAGAGGGAGACAGGGAAAGGGAGAGAGAAATGGAGGAAGTAAGTGGGGGACAGAAAGAGAGGGAGAGAGAGATGAAGGGAGTAAGCAAGGGACAGAAAGAGAGAGAGAGAGAGAGGGGGAAAGGGAGGGAGGTAGAGAGGGCGAGGGCAAGGCCATCACTGCGGAGTTTCCCGTTTGCTGAGAAAATCACAGGCTGCGCTGTGTCTGGAGAGCACTCGCAGGAATATGAAAGGCACTTCCATTCCGGCTCGCTGTCCGTTCATTTGAATGATGCTCATTTCAGCAGACCAGTGAACTGTGCGGTGCGTGACACTGTGGGTTGTGAGCGGACTCGTGTTTCAGCCAGGAGTGCTGTCCAAATCCACTCCCCCCTCTCAGCGGGCGGTGAACACAGTGCCTACTTTTTCAGCACAATGCGACGTGAGTGTTTATGAGAGGGAAGAGTTTATTTTCTTTGAGTTATTACAAACATTTATGTGGCCTGACAGTGAGTGCGATGGAAAGAGGGGCAGTTATATATTTATTTTTTTATTTTTAACATTTGCTTGTTTGGTGAAAGAGAACAGGCAAGAAGGGAAAGTGAGAGTGAAACATCTTCATGTGTTTCTGTGATTCTCACTACAAATTCACGAGTTTAAAAGTGCCCACTGTTCAGACATATCAGTGGGGAAACCCTGTACTGAGTCCTTGCACTATAACAGAAAAGAGAAATAATATTCATTTAAAAAGAATAGAAAACTGCTCCAACCAGAGAACAAGAGGGAAGAAAAGAGAGTGCGATGCCTTTTCACACGTTCGTCTGTTTTCTGTTTTTGTGAGCTGCTCTCAAGTCAAGCAGGAAATTCTTTCACACAAACACAAAGACACACACACACACATGCACGCATGCCCGCACACGCACATACACACTCTCTCTCACAGACACACTCACACACACACAGAGACACACACGCACACAAACACACACACAAACACACACACACACACTTTCTCGCAGACCTCAGGAATAATACTGTCTGTCAGTTCCTGCTCATTCTGCCTCCTGTAGATGTCTGTGTTAGAGCTCGTGCCCCCCCCCACCCCCCCCCCCCCCCCCCCACAGGCGCTCAGCCAATCGTGGTTTTGAGAGGCGCTTGTGTCAGACGCTTATCGATTTATATATTTAATGGCACGCCAGTGTGCTGAGCGAAGAGCATCACTCTGCTGTGTGTGTGTGTGTGTGTGTGTGTGTGTGTGTGTGTGTGTGTGTGTGTGTGTGTGTGTGTGTGTGTGTGTGTGTGCATGTGTCTGTGTGTGTTTGTGTCTGTGTGTGTGTGTGTCTGTGTGTTTGTGTCTGTGTGTATTTGCGTGTGTGTGTTTGTGTCTGTGTGTATTTGCGTGTGTGTGTGTGTGTCTGTATGCTTGTGTCTGTGTGTGTTTGTGTCTGTGTGCATGTGTCTGTGTGTTTGTGTCTGTGTGTATTTGCGTGTGTGTGTGTGTGTCTGTGTGTGTGTGTCTGTGTGTGTTTGTCTGTGTATGTGCGTGTGTGTGTGTGTGTGCGAATGCATGTGTGTGCGTGTGCGCATGTGTGTGTGTGCGTATGTATATTTGGAGGCCTTTCCTGGTGCGTGCACATGCACACACACACACACAAATGCGCACACACATGTACACACACTACTGTACACATACACACACGCGCGGACACATGCACACACACACACACTGTACGCAGACATACACACACACTCACACACACACACAGCGAAAGTGAGAGGGAAAGAGAGAGAAATGGGCATAGGACATGCATAATTTCCAGATCAATTGTTCATATATGTGTTAGTTTATTATTTGTGTTATTATAGTCATTGCCATTATTATTTTATTATGTCATGATTGATTTTATTTTAACTGACTAATCCATTTTCAGATTATTAATCTGTGTTTATACTGAAATTAATTTCTGTTGTCTTCTGCAATATCTTCAGATGCGTTTTCTGCCATGAAAGCAAATTGAATTTTAATCTGAATTTGTGTTTGAGAGAGATGGAGAAAGAAAGGAAGAGAAAACGAGATCCATTTTTTGTCTCAATACTCATATTTTCCCCCAATGAATTATTTCATCATGTCTTTTGTCAGTTGAAGTGTAGAGTTGTCACGCCAGTAAACCCAGCTGAGCTGAACAGAATGGAATGGGACTGAATTTATCTAACAGGAAGAGGAAGAGTGAGTGTGTGGAGTGGGACTGAACTGGCAGAGAGGAAGAGGAGTGAGTGTGTGGAATGGGACTGAACTTAACTGACAGAGAGGAAGAGGAAGAGTGAGTGTGTGGAGTGGGACTGAACTGGCAGAGAGGAAGAGGAGTGAGTGTGTGGAATGGGACTGAACTTAACTGACAGAGAGGAAGAGGAAGAGTGAGTGTGTGGAGTGGGACTGAACTGGCAGAGAGGAAGAGGAAGAGTGAGTGTGTGGAGTGGGACTGAACTGGCAGAGAGGAAGAGGAAGAGTGAGTGTGTGGAGTGGGACTGAACTGGCAGAGAGGAAGAGGAAGAGTGAGTGTGTGGAGTGGGACTGAACTGGCAGAGAGGAAGAGGAAGAGTAGAAGAGGGCAGCCGATGTTCGGAACGTCTCTGGAATCGTGCAGCCCGTGTTTGTGAACGTGTTTGGCAGAGAGAGATGTTTTGTGGAAATGTGCCGCGCACGTACAGAAAAAAAAGAATAAATGAGTAAATAAATAAAACTGTGGAAGTCTGGCGTCCGCTCCGCCAGGGGAAATAACGGAGAGGTGCGGAGGAACTTTCTGATGATGCCGGCGGCCGTCCCTGTCAGCCGCCGCCATGTTTGAGCCGACGCTGAGGTGCGCTGCGTCTGTGCCAAAAACACCGTCCCCCCAGCCAATCACCAATCTCACCATCCCGCCAACCAATCACCACTCACACCATCCCACCAACCAATCACCAATAACACCGTCCTGCCAGCCAATCACCAGTCACACCATCCCGCCAGCCAATCACCAATCACAGCATCCCACCAGCCAATCACACCATCCTGCCAGCCAATCACCAATCACACCATCCTGCCAGCCAATCACCAATCACACCATCCTGCCAGCCAATCACCAATCACATCCACCCCAGCCAATCAACCAACCATCACAGATCCCGCACCAATCACCACCATCCGCCACCAATCACCAATCACACCATCCTGCCAACCAATCAACCAATCACAGCATCCCGCCGGCCAATCAACCAATCACACCATCTCACCAGCCAATCACCAATAACGCCATTCCGCCAGCCAATCACCAAGCACGCTATTCCACTAACCAATCACTAATAATGCCATCTTGCCAGCCATTCACTAATCACACCATCCCGCCAGCCAATCACCAATAACACCGTCCCGCCAGCCAATCACCAATCACATGCCACCATCACCAATACCCATGCCAACTCACCAACCCACCTCTGCCAGCCAATCACCAATCACACCACCCCGCCACCAATCACAGTAGCTGTCTATAAATTCATCTGCCAGCATCGAAACGACTGTCCTTCGCCTCCCGGTGCCACCCACCACACATCACACCATCCCACCAGCCAATCACCAATCACACCATCCTGCCAGCCAATCACCAATCACACCATCCCGCCAGCCAATCACAGGGTAGCTGTCTTTGAAATTCATCGCCCAGCATCTGGAAAGCGACTGTCCTTCGACTCCCGCCGTGACCCCCCCCCCTTCCCCACCACGGGGTGTTGATCTGCATGGGTTCCCTTAGGTTTGGGAGGATATATGGAACAGCTGTGAGAAACCCCCGCTGGGGGTGTGGTGGCAGTTGGGTGGGTGGGGGTGGGAGAGGGGCGGGAGCGGGGAACAGTAAGTGTCATTGATGGACTGTGTGATATAAATAGAGGTGGGGACGGCAGAATAATTCATGGGGTTTTTTTTCCTTCTGGAAGCTTGTCAGAGAGACGGGGGTGGTGGGGGGTGGTGGTGTGTGTGTGTGTGGGGGGGGGTTTAGGGCTGTGGGTTTTGGGGGGGGGGTGGGTTGGGAGCAGAGAAACTGAGTCCCGTGTCTTTTTCAGGTCACTCTGGTCTTCTGTGCGTACGGAGAAGACCGCCTGATTAATTATTATCATTACCATCATCATCCTCACCCGCAAGCATAAATCACAACAGTGTCAGTACGAGAGAGGGGGGGACAGAGAGAGAGGAAGAGGGAAAGGGAGGGAGAGAGAAAGAGAGGGGGACAGAGGGGGAGAGGAAGAGGGAAAGGGAGGGAGAGAGAAAGAGAGGGGGACAGAGAGAGAGGGAGACAAAGAGGGAGAGGGGGTGGGGGGGGCGCTGGGCTTGTTCTGTAAACCCCTGAGCACGGGCACGCCACTGGGACCAAACATAATCCAGCGAACACATGACCCCCCCCCCCCCGTCAAACCAGGGGACACCTTTCCATGGGCTGCCAGCACTCAGGTGTGTGTGTGTGTGTGTGTGTGTGTGTGGGTGTGTGTGTGTGTATGTGTGTGTGTGTGTGTATATGCACATCACGTGTCTGTGTGCTTGTGTCTATGTACGTACGTGCGTATCAAATTCAGATTCAAACTAACTTCATTGTCGTGACCACACATCAGAGCTGTATTTCCACAGTTCACATAAAAAAACAACAGCAGCAGTGAAAAGTGTAAGAACAGTGATCATGTAAACGATAGGGTGATTGGACCCACCCCCCCCCCCCCCTCCGTGATGGGGGCTTTTGATTGTGAAATAAAATAGTGGTAATCGACAGCAATAACCATAAAAACGACAATGTAATCTACTTCCTATTACGGACTATTAGGGACTATTGTGACTGACCTGCGAACGATGTGATGGCGGAGTTTATATCGCATTATATCTAATTAAACATGAATGTACTGTAAAACTCCTGGCAACGTTTTTTTCTCCCAAACAAGCACGCCTGTGTGTTCCTGCTGTTTTTAACCATCTGTCACAGGGCTCGGCGATTCGGGAGCCAATCGCAACATTCGTGACGAGTCTCCCCTTTGAAAACCTGTTTTTTTTGGGGGTTTTTTTTTTTGCGAAATAGCAGCGGAGCTGATAAACCAGGATTTCTCAGAAACGGAAAGCTGTGGGACCCGCTGCTCCTTTCGATCAGGACTGTCGGAGCTGAGCCACTTATCTCTCTCCCCATCTCCGGAACCTCCCGGTGGCTTATGGGTATTTTTAGGTCCGTGCGATGCAGGCAGATTCTGGCGGTGTGTGTGTGTGTGTGTGTGCCCTCCAGAAGCAGCCATCTTCCCTCTGTATTTCATTTGATTGTCCTTGGCGGTATGATCACACACGTAAGATTTAAAACGACGCATTTGTGTACATTTTGGCAGGCGGCAGACAGCAGGGGGCGATACTGAGGCGACGGAGACGCAGTGGGTTTCCTGTGGGAGTGCGTGTGTGCGTGGGGAGTCGCTATGAGTGGGTGCGCGGGCAGCGGTGTGGCGGGCGGGCGTTATGGCGTGGGAGCGCCGTATTTGCATAAATCGTCAATTTGCATATTCATTCCGCGTCGCTCCCTGCCGTATTTGCATATTCTCGTTAAGTGACTTTGTGGAAAATCTGAAACTTTTCCTGAAGTGCACACAGTTCCCCAACCCCATGCCCAGGTCAGACCTGCCCCGCCCAGCTCAAACCTGCCCCGCCCAGCTCAAACCTGCCCCGCCCAGCTCAAACCTGCCACGCCCAGCTCAAACCTGCCACGCCCTCTCTCCTCCATCCCGTCTCTGACAGATGGCTCCTGGCAGCCGTAGTGGCTCAAACCTGATTGGAGCAGATGCAGTTGTGTGTTCCCTTGCGCTGCTCTCTAGCGCCTCCTGTCGGTTATGGACATGCAGCGCGTCACATCGGCTGCCTGCCAGAGGGAGGGTCCCATCAGTAAGGAGTCACCCACCTTAGCCTGTAGTTTCCTGTTTCCTGTTTCCTGTTTTCCCCACGCCCACCCGGTGTTGAGCAGGCTTCTCTTTGCACAGCAATGGCTCCCACGAGAAACCGCAGTAATTTTTCTTCTTTTTTTGCGCGTGCGGCTTTTCGAAAAGGCTCGGAGCTCTTCGCCAAAGTGAAACCATCACAAAGGAGCGGAGGCGCGGGTGTGAATGGCCAAGGCCGCTCCGCGCTGAAAGGAAGCGTGAGCCTGGTCTCTGTAGCGCCAGCACTTCTGCTTCAGCCGCCGTCGTCCTGAATCCCGCCTGAACGCCTGACCCGTGAAGGCGTCGGCGTTCGCAGACGGCGAATTTCACCTCTCAGCGCTTTCTTTGTGACCGTGATTTTTTTTGCAAATGGCATCACAAGACCTGAGTCACCCTGCCACATTTCAAAGCATGAAAGTGTGCTGTTATATTTCACATGTATAATAACTCACCTCCACCTCCACCGCCCAAATTGTGGCACTTCAGAGTTGCCAGTCATACATGACCCTCCCCGCCCCCCCCGGCCCCTCTCCCTTGTCGCTGATTCCCCTTCAGCGGACAGCCTGTCCTGGCATTATCAGGAGCCCTTTTAGGAAATGCCACCCTTCCAGTGCTGACGCTGTGGGGTGGGGGGTTATCGCTAGTGAGGTATCTGGTAAAATGTGTCGCCCTGAAGGGCTGTCTTATCAGCGAGAGACCGAGGGAGGAGGGGGGGGTGAGAGGGCTGTAAGGCCTCACACACACACACACACCACACACACACATGCACACATTCACACTCACTCACGCTCACACACACGCCAGCTGCGTCCAGGGCAGCAGGCCGGGGGGAGGCGGGAGGCGGGTGGGATGCATACAGCCTGCATATATCCCGCGTAAGTGCCGTTGTTTATGCTGGGCTTGGCGGTTTATGGCGGTTTATGGCGGTAAGCGGGTCTCTCCTGCCGTTGTTACGCTCCCTGCGCTCGAGCCAGGACGTAAATCACTGCGTCAGATCCACCGCGCGCCTGAGGTGCCTCTCTCTCTCTCTCTCTCTCTCTCTCTCTCTCTCTCTCTCTCTCTCTCTCTCTCTCTCTCTCTCTCTCTCTCTCCCTCTCTCTCTCTCTCTCTCTCTCTCTCTCTCTCTCCTCTCTCTCTCTCCTCTCTCTCTCTCCCTCTCTCTCTCTCTCTCTCTCTCTCTCTCTCTCTCTATCTGCACTCGGCTAGTGCTGCCTGCCTCTACTCCCTCCAGATGGTGCATCTTACAATCTGCCAGGCGCGATCAATCAAGCCCAGATGCAGACCAGGCCGTTAATGGCGGTGATGATGGGGGGGCTTTGAGCGATTTGAGCCACCCACCCCCCCGCCCCGCGCCCCGCCACCCCTAACAAGCCCGTTTAAAATATCACCCCGAGGACACGGAATGGAGAGGGTGCACGACCTTATCTCTCGGAAGACAGCCCGCCGTCGCCCCCTGGTGTAATAAGACTAGAGCCCGGGCGCCTCCTGGACCTGGCTCTGTTTATAAGCGCCATCTTTCAGAGTCCAGCGAGCCAGCGCATCGTCCCGCTCCGAGCATCTCCCCGCGGCTTCGCCCCGCCCCGGCCCCCGGCCCCCGGCCCCCGGCCCCCGGCCCCCGGCCCCCGGCCCCCGGCCCCCGGTCCAAGCTGGCCGTTAGGTTTGGGCGTTACCTGATTGGGCAGATTCTTATATGGTAAATTGAAGGGCTGCTTTTCGTACTCCTCTGTAGGCCCAAGTTCTTATCAGTGAGTGGGTGGGAGAAGTTACATGTGATTGGGTGGTAGAGTGGGAGGGGTTATGTGTGATTGGGTGGTAGAGTGGGAGGGGTTATGTGTGATTGGGTGGTAGAGTGGGAGGGGTTGTCTGTGATTGGGTGGTAGAGTGGGAGGGGTTATCTGTGATTGGGTGGTAGAGTGGGAGGGGTTATTTGTGATTGGGTGGTAGAGTGGGAGGGGTTATCTGTGATTGGGTGAAAGAGTGGGAGGGGTTATCTGTGATTGGGTGGAAGAGTGGGAGGGGTTATCTGTGATTGGGTGCTAGAGTGGGAGGGGTTATTTGTGATTGGGTGGTAGAGTGGGAGGGGTTATCTGTGATTGGGTGGTAGAGTGGGAGGGGTTATCTGTGATTGGGTGCTAGAGTGGAGGGGTTATTTGTGATTGGGTGGTAGAGTGGGGGGTTATCTGTGATTGGGTGGTAGAGTGGGAGGGGTTATTTGTGATTGGGTGGTAGAGTGGGAGGGGTTCTCTGTGATTGGGTGGTAGTGGGAGGGGTTATCTGTGATTGGGTGATAGAGTGGGAGGGTTATCTGTGATTGGGTGGTATTGTGGGAGGGGTTATCTGTGATTGGGTGGTAGAGTGGGAGGGGTTATCTGTGATTGGGTGGTAGAGTGGGAGGGGTTCTCTGTGATTGGGTGGTAGAGTGGGAGGGGTTATCTGTGATTGGGTGGTAGAGTGGGAGGGGTTATCTGTGATTGGGTGGGAGAGTGGGAGGGGTTATCTGTGATTGGGTGGGAGAGTGGGAGGGGTTATCTGTGATTGGGTGGTAGAGTGAGAGGGGTTCTCTGTGATTGGGTGGTAGAGTGGGAGGGGTTCTCTGTGATTGGGTGGTAGAGTGGGAGGGGTTATCTTTGATTGGGTGGTAGAGTGGGAGGGGTTATCTGTGATTGGGTGGTAGAGTGGGAGGGGTTATCTGTGATTGGGTGGTAGAGTGGGAGGGGTTATCTGTGATTGGGTGGTAGAGTGGGAGGGGTTATCTGTGATTGGGTGGGGGGCTGTGTGCTGTCCACTGTAAGAGCTTCAGCAGCCTCTCTTCGTCTCTCACTCCCTCTCAACATCTCTCCCTCATGCTTGCCGTCTTCCCTCTCTTCCCCCTCTCCCTTCTCTTCCTTCTCCCCTCTTTCTTCCCTCTCTCCTCTCTCCCCTCTCTACCCTCTCTTCCCCCTTTCCCTTCTCTTCCCTCTTCCCTCTCTCCTCCCTCTTCCCCCTCTTCCCTCTCTCTTTCCTCCCTCCCCTCTCTCCTGCTCTTATCGCCATTCCCGACACTCCAGTCTCAGGTGCATCTTTAGAATATGTTGTTAACTTTCCAGGCGTAGGCTGCTCTCAGTCTGAATTGTTTTACCGCAACACAGACAGTCTCTGTGACTGTGTGCCCCCTCCCCGCCCCCCCACCCCCCACGCAGCCCAAAGTCTAGCTCCCCGATCTTCCTCCTCAGGCGCCACATCTCACAGCGTGGGTAATAATAACCCCTCGCTCTGCTAATATGGAGGTTTCAGAGGCTGTGAGCGTCTGCTGTAGCGCACTGACACCCTAACTGAAGGCACGGCGACGTCTTTGTTTGGAAACCGTTTCATTTCAAATTGAGACGTCTCGACTGCCTGCTCCTGGGATCCCGAGAAGTTCGGTCTGTGAAGCTTCGCGTGCATTTTTAAAATTATTTATTTTTTTACAGCAGAATTGCCCAGCGGTGCCCAGAGAATTATTTCTGTGACACTCCCTTTTTTCATTTCCTGTTACGGGAGGGCGAGTGGAGTATTTGGGAAAGGGATTACCCTCTCGCACGCTCCAGTCAAAGCGTCAGAAGTTTCACTCGATGAAGCGGTTCGCTGTCATTCTCAGCGCTCAGCCAGCCGGCTTTTTTTGGGCCAGCCCGCTGTTACCCTCAATGGAGTGGTCGTGAGTCTTAAAAGCACGGCTGGTGCGTGCGTGTGATTGGCCGAGGCGTCACCAGAGACCGCTCCGACGTCGAGTGGACGCTTTCGATTAGAATCCCGCCCACACGAGATTGTGATTGGTCGGAATCACACGCTTACCGACGGCTCATTGGCTGAGCGCAGGCCCGCAGACGGTGGAGTTGTGTCTGAATGGAGGCGGACGTGTTTATGAGGAGTGAAACCGCTTCTCGTTCCGCTGTTCAGCTCTCCACCAATCCGGTCTCAGCTCAGCTCCGTTCTGCTTGTCCTGGGCTTTTTATAGAAACACTGTCACAGAGACATTTTTATAGGAAAATATGAAAACTGGGAAAGACTGTGTGAACCCTGAAAAAAAACACCAAATCTCTTTAGTCCCACTGTACAGTCCCACACAATATGTCTGCCACCCCCCCACCCTCAAGCCCCAACCGCCCCCCTCTAAACTAAACCCTGAGTCAAAGAAGGGATTGTGGGATTCTCTCTCTTCTTCTCTTTCTCTCTGTCTCCCTCTCTCTCTCCCTCTCTCCCTGGCTCCTGTGTGCAGTTCCTGGGAGGGAAGGTGACATTGCGTGTCATATCAGCATTCTGCAGCAGTCACTGTTTCTCCAGAGAGTAATTATTTCCTTCAGAGCGAACGGCTCAATTTGCCATAAAAGAACAAGGGCCTCAGGTAGAGCGAGGGAGAAGAGGTGAAAGAGAGGGAGAAAGTGAGACGGAGGAGGAGAGGGAAGGAGGGGGAGATGGGAAGAGGGAGGGAGGGAGGAAGGGATGGAGGACAAGCCAAATTGTCTTTGTGTTTTTTTACGGTGTTTCTGGCATGCTGTTCTCACTGTCAAGCTTTGAGGGCGGGGCTAGGATCTGTCCTTCCCCCTGGGCTCTGAAAGGTGATTGGCTCTCTGGTGAAAGCCCAGGGTTACATCACTCTTCTGTGCAGGACGCAGGAAAGGTTCTCAGTGATGATGTCATTGGCCCATGAGAGGAAGCCGCATGACCCAATAACCTGTGCTCCACCTGTCACGTGACCTGTGCTACAGCTGTCACATGACCTGTGCTACACCTGTCACATGACCTGTGCTACACCTGTCACGTAACCTGTGCTACACGTGTCACATGACCTGTGCTACACCTGTCACATGACCTGTGCTCCACCTGTCACATAACCTGTGCTCCACCTGTCACATGACCTGTGCTACACCTGTCACATGACCTGTGCTACACCTGTCACATGACCTGTGCTACACCTGTCACATCACACGCTGCACGGAGCTCCGCCTCCATCGCACGCCGCACAGAGAGCAGGGAGCTCCGCCTCCATCGCACGCCGCACAGAGAGCAGGGAGCTCCGCCTCCGCTCCCCTCTGCAGGCAGGCACGCACCAGCGCTCTCCTTCGGCTGTCTGTTCAGCAGACGGGCTGGTCCCCAGTCATGGGGAGTTTTTCGGGATACGTGCTCGCGGCTGTGTTTCGGGCAGTGGGCTGCCGGACAGCTCGAACAGGAAGGAGGAGTTCGGGTGGAGTTTTTACAGAAAGGCAGGTTGCCAAATATTCAGATAAAAGGGAAGGAGGGGTTGATGTGGAGTTTAGGGAGACGTTGGTTTGCCGGATGTTGTGAACTAGGGAGGAGGGGTTTGTGTGCAGTTTATGGGGAAGCGGGTTGCCAGACGTCGAGGGGAGGGGTGTGGGGGGGGTCTTTGTGGAGTTTATGGGGAAGCGGGTTGCCAGACGTCGAGGGGAGGGGTGTGGGGGGGTCTTTGTGGAGTTTACGCTGGGTGCCAGCCGAGGTTTTGCTCCGCTGACTGGGATGGGTTTTATGTGTTTTATTGATTTTGTGATTTATTTATTTATTTCCCCAGCATCCCACCCAGACAGCATTACGTCATCAGTGAGAGGCAGTCAGCCCCCCATCTCTCACCCCCCCCCCCCCCCCCCCCAGCAGCCCCACTCCCCCCACACACCCCCCTGCCCCCCATGTCTCGAGCTGGAGCATGGGACAAGCCAAAGGCTCCCACAGCGTACTGCACCCAACCAGGCCAGATTATGGCCTTTTAGCCCACTTCAGCCCACTTCAGCCCACTTCAGCCCAGCTCAGCTTTATTAGTGCAGAGCTGTTTGCAGAGACTCTGTCACCTCCACAGACACTTTTACAGGAAAACTGTGAACAGGAAAATTGGGTAAGACTGAACTTGAACCCCCTAAAAAACCAGCATGTGAGGTAACGGAAGAAACCCCAGTGGGAAGAAAAAAAACTGGGGGGGGGGGGGGGGGGGGGACTCCCCACCGGGTAGAAATCTCAGGAGGAACCTGGCTGGCGTGGGTATTCTCTGCTGACCCACCTGGCGTCTGTTGTTAAATTTAGGCTGAAGGGAAACAGGGAGGCAACGGGGAACCTGTCTGAGCAAACAGTCATCGTGGTTCTGCAAATTACAGCCCAGCATATTTACAGCAAAGGGAAAAATCTGCAGTCCAGGCAGAGAGGTGTGTATCAATATGCAGGCCCAAAAAACGAAAGATGATAGGTCTGGGCCCCCAGGTTGCATCATGGCGTGGGCTAGAACCAGGGAGGAGCAGGACCTGGGGGGGGTGGGGGGCTGGAGAGGGAGGATCGGGGCCGGGCGGGGGGGGAGGGGGGGCAGGGCACAGGGCTGGAATGGCCTGTGAACTCAGAGAGGGATAAACCCCAGGAGAGAATTAAATGCCTTGAAAACGGAAAAAAAAAAAAAAAAAAGGTTTCTGAAAAACAAAAAGAAAGCTTCCATATTTTTTGTTTTTGTATCGTGGAGCACCGCCAAGCTTCCCTTCCCTGGCCTTGGGCTGCAGGAAATCGATGTATAAATTCTCTCTGACTGCAGAGCGGGCAGCGCGTGTTTCTCCTGGTGACGTGCTATTATCCGCGCAGTTTTACGATCTTTCACACGCGCACGCGTGACTGGGGGAGCCTTTCCCGTGTACAACAGTCTTTCCGTCACCTCGCTTGGCAGATTCTCGGGGATCCTGTATCGAGTTTGTACAGTCTAAACTCTTAGCTTTTGTGTTTCTGTTTACGTCTACCGGCACTGGCTTAGCTTACGGGCTGAATGAGACTCAGTTTATTCCCCTTAATCTACATCGACTCCTCTCTCCGGCCCGTAAACTGAACTAATGCATTTTTAGATCACAGCAAATGGACTCTCTCTGTCTGCAGCTATGAAATGCACAACTGCCAGGGTGTCAAATGTGCTTTTACTGGTCACTTTTATTTCACTGCTCTGTTGCAACTAGCTGCCATTTTAGCTTCCTGGTTACTTATACATATACACACACACACACACACACACACACACACACACGCATGCATGCATGCACACACACACACACACATATGTTCACGGTTTTCAAAACATGCTTTTTGCTTCCTCTCCCTCCTTATCCCTTATCTATTCTCTCTATCCACATACCCACACACACACGCAACTGCCCCACCATTCTATCCGAATGCCCACACTACTCCATCACCCACACATGGCAAAACATGTTTGACTACCCCCATACACCTACTTTTCTCCACCCACAATACCCCCAACCCCTACCACCAATACTGCTCCATACCCACAGTACCCCCAATAGCCTAATCCCATATAGTTCCATCCACCATATGCCACATCCCATACCCCCAATACTGCCCAGTACCCCATACACATACTGCCATAAACCTGATACCCCCAATACCAGCAAATATGCCCAATACGAACGCCCAATACCCACCAATACCCCTACAATACCCCAATACAATACCTACCAATACTGCCCCAATACCCCCAATACCACCAATACTGCCCCAATACAACAATACCCCACATACTCCCATACCCAATACCACCATATGCCCCAATACCTCCCAATATCCCAATATGCCAGTACATACCCAAAGTATACCCCAATACTGCTAGTAAACGCGTAGAGTACCCGCTGGAGAAGGAGCGAAGGATAGAGGGAACGAGAGCGACCAAAAAAGCAAAACCAGCAGGCCTTTCTGTGGTATAACTCTCATTAACACCTGACAATTATGACCCCCCCCCCCATCCCCTTCAAAAAAACCACATCATCTTAACAGTTCACCATGGGGAGCTAATGATCTCCTCGCTCTTTTAATTTTATTCATACCTAAGAAGGGGCGTATTAATAATTAATTGTGAGTAAACAGCGGGTTTAGAATGCTCGCCATGCTTTTGTCCGCTAATTGGCTCATTAAGTGCAGTATTAGAGGGGGGGTGGGGCGGGGGGGTGGGGCGGGGGGGGGGGGGTCGTGACAGCCTTATAAGCGCCAGTCAATAGCGAGCCTGGGGGAGCATTGATCTTCACCACGCGCTGATTAAAGACCAATGAAGCTTCATCGCCCCCCCGGCCAGCCCCCCCATCGCCCCGACAGCCCCCCCATCGCCCCGACACCCCCCCATCGCCCCGACAGCCCCCCCATCCCCCGACGGCCCCCCCATCGCCCCGTCAGCCCCCCCATCGCCCCGACAGCCCCCCCATCGCCCCGACAGCCCCCCCATCGCCCCGTCCGGCCCCCCCATCGCCCCGACAGCCCGCCAACGCTGCCCGGGTGTTGCCCTGAACCCGGTGGAGGGGCCCGTGGATCGCTCATGGGATTTAGGGGGCCCGGTGGGGGGGGGGCTGTGTGCGTCTGCACTGGGACAGTAAGGGCCAGCTGAGCTGAGAGAGGGAAAAAAACCTTCTGCCTCTTTCAGTGAACCACTGTTCCTCTCTATCTCTCTATCTCTGTCTCCCTCTCTCTCTCCTTCTCTCTCTCCGTCTTATCTCTCTCTCCACCTCGCTCTCTCTGTCTATCTCTCTCTCCACCTCTCTCACCTTCTCTCTCTCTGTCTCTCTCTCCATCTATCTCTCTCTCTCTCTCTATCTCCCTCTCTCTCTCTAGAGATTTTAAACCACCTTTATTGTCACAGTTCCACCACATACACAAGTGACGATCAAAATATAATCACGAGAGCATCTGGCAAGGGGGAGCAAATACAACACAACACAACCCGACTGTGCGAACGCTAAAAATGAGGGTCCAGCCTTTCTCTGCCTCCCTCTCTCTAGCTTTCTCTTGCTCTCTTTCATACTGCGTCACTTTAAATATATACGTTCTATATTTGTGCGTGCGTGTGTGCGTGCATGTGTTTAAATGAATGCACGTTAGTGGTCCAGACCCGGCTGGTATCCACGGTGATGTGTGTGACTCTGATGGATCCATTTGCACGGAGGTGTCGTGCTGGTCACCGTGGTCACAGTGGAGCTGCTGAGAGCTCTGGTTTTCGCCGGCATAAACACGTCCACATCGACCCCGTCCTCCGCACACCCCCCCGGCTCGCTCACCCCCCCCCCCCCCTTGTGAGGTCAGAGACGGGACTCTGTAAACCCGCTCCTGTCCTGGCCCGCTGCTCCATAAAGGCCTTTTACCTTCCCTCGCTCACAGCAGCTCTGTGCTCCAGCACTGTGACCCCTGACCCCAGAGCATGCAGAGCACTCTCCACCCACACGCCCACCAGCCCCACGTCACTCTCCACCCACACGCCCACCAGCCCCGCGTCACTCTCCACCCACACGCCCACCAGCCCCACGTCACTCTCCACCCACACGCCCACCAGCCCCGCGTCCCCACAATGCACTGCACTGAGAGAGCTGGCAAAGAACACACACACTCACACACACACACACACACACACACACACACTCACACACTCACACACACACACACACACACACACACACACACTCATACACTCATACACACACACACACACACACACACACACTCTCTCTCTCACACACATACACACACACTCATACACTCACACACTCACACACACACTCACACACACTATCTCTCTCACACACACACACACACACTCATACACTCACACACACACACAGTAAATGGTAAATGGACTGCATTTATATAGCGCTTTTATCCAAAGCGCTTTACAATTGATGCCTCTCATTCGCCAGAGCAGTTAGGGGTTAGGTGTCTTGCTCAAGGACACTTCGACATGGCCAGGGCGGGGTTTGAACCGGCAACCCACCGACTGCCAGACAATCGGTCTTACCTCCTGAGCTATGTCGCCCCACACAGGCATGCATGCAAGCACAAACGCGCGCACACACATACACACGAGCATGTACATGTGCACACACACACACACACAAACACACACACACACTCACAGACACACACAGGCAAGCACGCACGCGCACACACACACACACACACACACACGCACGCACTTATTCTCGCGCTCATGCTGCTTCCCTCCACAGGGCAGAGTTATTCAGTCAAGGTCAGTCACCAGCGTGAGGCCCTGGAAAGACAAAGGCTCAGGAGCTACAAAGTTCAGTCCAGCCTGGGGATGGAACAGTGGGGAGCTGCAGTTTGCCAGAACTTTTGTGCACACATGCACACACACACATGCACGAAGACACATGCACACACACACATGCACGAAGACACATGCACACACACACATACACGAACACACATGCACACACACACACGCACACACACACATGCACACACACATACACGAACACACATACACGAGCACAATTACACAAGCATGCAGACATGCTCACACTTATGCACGCACACAATTACACATGCACTCACACTAACGCATACTCACATGCAATATGCATGCACACAAACTTACACTCACGCACGCAAACTCTCACACCGTGCGCTCATACAGGCACACACCGACCCTCGCTCAGCCACCCATACCGTTCATGTGTCCACTGACGCTGACCCCATCGTGCACGCGCAGTTAGACAATCCCATAATCCCTCATTTACCCTCGCTCATCAGGGGGAGGGGGTCACGGGATTAACGGATCCGTGGCCAATTTGGCCGCCCCGCTCAGCGGTGATCAGATCATCCTCCACCTGACAGACGGGATAAGTCCCACCGGCTTTTATTGGCGGTAATTATCCAGGGCTCACGCCCCATGACGTCCGCTTTCCTCTCCTCCCTCCCTCCGCCTTCCTCTCCTCCCTCCCTCCGCTTTCCTCTCCTCTCCTCCCTCCGCTTTCCTCTCCTCCCTCCCTCCGCTTTCCTCTCCTCTCCTCCCTCCGCTTTCCTCTCCCCCCTCCCTCCGCTTTCCTCTCCTCTCCTCCCTCCGCTTCCCTCTCCTCCCTCCCTCCGCTTTCCTCTCCTCTCCTCCCTCCGCTTTCCTCTCCTCTCCTCCCTCCGCTTTCCTCTCCTCTCCTCCCTCCGCTTTCCTCTCCTCTCCTCCCTCCGCTTTCCTCTCCTCTCCTCCCTCCGCTTTCCTCTCCTCTCCTCCCTCCGCTTTCCTCTCCTCTCCTCCCTCCGCTTTCCTCTCCTCTCCTCCCTCCGCTTTCCTCTCCTCCCTCCCTCCGCCTTCCTCTCCTCCCTCCCTCCGCTTTCCTCTCCTCCCTCCTTTCCTCCGTCACTCCCTCCCTCGCTCTTCACCGACTCTGCCGCTCTTTTATTTCTCTTCCGGACGCCTCGCTCTCTCCCTCTTTTTAATTGTCGCTCTCGGACACAGACTCGGTCCCCGGAGCGTTTGGGCCGAACCGCACGCCGTTCCCCCCGAGGGCGGGTCCCCCCCCTCCCCCCTCCCCCCTCCCCCTGGCAGGCTAACGCCCCCCCCCCATCCCCCCCCCGGCTGGCTGGCACGCAGGCAGGGTCACCTTGTAAGCGATGAAAAGGCCGCCTTTGAGCAGAAGAGAGGATGAGTTTGGGTTCAGTGCGCTGCTCGCTGCCGCCGCCGCCGCTCGCTCTGGCGGTGTGACGTGAGGACGCGGCGCGCGGCTGGGATCACTTCCTGTGGCGCATAGCGGGATACTTCCTCCATAGCAAACCCCTGAGTTCCGTTTGGGGTTGTGGCTTCCCAGTCGTCCTGAGCTCAGTCTCACGCGCTGGGTCCAGTGATGGAGGCGTGGCCAGCAGTATTACCTGTGTTCACCTGGGCAGACTGCAGATAGTGCATGCGTGTGTGTGTTTGTGTGTGTGTGTGTAAGGGGGTGGTGTGTGTGCGTGTGTGTTAAGGGGGTGGTGTGTGTGTGTGTGAGTGCGCGTGTGTGTGTTTGTATGTGTGTGTGTGTGTGTGTGTGTGTGTAAGGGGGGTGGTGTGTGTTTGTGTGTGTGTGTGTGAGTCTGTGTGTGTGTGCGTGTGTGTGTTCGTGAGTGCGTGTGTAAGGGGGGTGGTGTGTGTGTGTGTGCGTGTGTGTGTTTGTGAGTGCATGTGTAACTCCTGCACAGTGCGCAAAGCTCAGTGAAGCTGACTGCTGCTGTTGTCGTGTTCGGTTCAGTAACACATTCTGTGTAATTATGTAATTACTTTTAATCACCCACCTACTGTGGCTGTAGTCACCAGAAACATATTGCTTCCCAACAAACAGTGAGAGATTACTTCCCTTCATCCCACACACGCTCATACACACACACACACACACTCACACGCTTGTACATGCACATGCAGGCGCACACACACACGTTCATACACACGCACGTACACACACACACACACACACACACACAAAAACACACACACACATGCTCATACACACACACATGCATACACACACACACTCGTACATGCGCATGCAGGCACACACACACGTACACACACACTCGCACAGCTTTTACGTGCAGGTGCAGAAAACAGCCTTGTCAGATTTTGCTCTGGCATCAGAAATCACTTTAAGATGCTCTTTTTATTTGTTATTTTTTGGGTGTTTTGTTCAGCCCCAGCGTCTGTGGAAGCGGCCGCCAGTGTTGGAATCCTCTCTTTTTCTTTAACACTGTCATAAAATCCGCCGTTTCTCCACACAGTTATTTTTCCCCTCTCTCTTCTGTGTCTGCCGTTCTGCTGGGCTCCCACAGCTTGGGCTACACTCCCTCTTACACATTTACAGCTGGGACAGGCCTGGACTCCCTCTGCACAAAGACACCCTGCAACTCACACACTCCTCCTGAGCAGGGGAAGTAAACCGAGGTTATGAGCCTATGTTTGACAAACCTCCCCCGTTTTTTCCCTTCTGCCGAACTTGATATTGGTGTACCCTGTCTCTGTGTCTGTACGAAATATGCTGAATAAATTCAGGTTTTTGAAATTATTCTGCATGTTTAACTTTCAGAATCTTGGCATATGGAAATGCAGTAAGCGCTGGACAAGAATGTGTTCTAAGGGAGGGGAAGCAGGGTATTGTGGGAGATACTAGAATGGGCAACCTGGTTCATGTGCCAGGGAGTGGGCAGGGCAGGGAGTGGGTAGGGCAGAGAGTGGGCAGGGCAGAGAGCGGGCAGGGAGCAGGCAGGGTAGGGAGTGGGCAGGGAACGGGCAGGGGAGGGAGCGGGTAGGGAGTGGGCATAGAGCAGGCAGTGAGCAGGCAGGGAGCGGGTAGGGCAGGGAGCGGGCAGAGTGCAGGCAGGGCAGGAAGTGGGCAGGGCAGGGAGTGGGCTGGGGGGAAACGCTGCACCACGCAGAGAAAATAAAATCTCATCTTTCGTGCCCCGCTCCCAGTAACATGGAATTGAATCTCCTGCTCTCGCCTGCTGCATCAGCCTGGGCTCCCGCCTGAAGCTGCGATCTCTCCGATTGTGTGTTCAGAGCTCTCCGTTCCCTGCGCCGGTCCCTGTTTGCATTCGCCAGCAAGTTTGTTTAAATGCAGTTTAAGCCTTTTTATGTTCGCTGATTTTTTCCATTTGTTGTTCTCGTTTTTTTTTTTCAATCTCTCTCTCTTCATCATCCCTCTGTTCTCTGTCTGCTCTTTATTTTCTGTTCCGTCTGTTGTCAAAAAGGCTCTCAGCTCCTGCCTCTGTTCATTTGCCTATTCAGCCACGATGCAGGAGGACGTGAGATGCACAAAGAACAGGCAAACAAATGCAACAAAAATGGAACTGGAAGGCTTTTGTTGTGGAAGCCATTTTAAAAATGTTACTTTTCAGACTGGCGTTGGCTGCATTTGCTCACTAACCCCTGCATTTGACCACTAACCCCTGCATTTGTTCACTAACCCCTGCATTTGTTCACTAAACCCTGCATTTGCTCACTAACCCCTGCATTTGCTCACTAACCCCTGTATTTGTCCACTAACCCCTGTATTTGTCCACTAACCCCTGCATTTGATCACTAACCCCTGTATTTGTCCACTAACCCCTGCATTTGATCACTAACCCCTGCATTTGTACACTAACCCCTGCATTTGCTCACGAACCCCTGCATTTGTACACTAACCCCTGCATTTGATCACTAACCCCTGCATTTGATCACTAACCCCTGCATTTGCTCACTAACCCCTGCATTTGCTCACTAAGCCCTGCATTTGATCACTAACCCCTGCATTTGTACACTAACCCCTGCATTTGTACACTAACCCCTGCATTTGATCACTAACCCCTGCATTTGCTCACTAACCCCTGCATTTGCTCACTAAGCCCTGCATTTGTTCACTAACCCCTGCATTTCTTCACTAAACCCTGCATTTGCTCACTAACCCCTGCATTTGCTCACTAACCCCTGTATTTGTCCATTAACCCCTGTATTTGATCACTAACCCCTGCATTTGTACACTAACCCCTGCATTTGCTCACTAACCCCTGCATTTGATCACTAACCCCTGCATTTGCTCACTAACCCCTGCATTTGATCACTAACCCCTGCATTTGTCCACTAACCCCTGCATTTGTCCGCTAACCCCTGCATTTGTTCACTAACCCCTGCATTTGTACAGTAACCCCTGCATTTGTCTAACTAACCCCTGCGCTGGTGGAGCCTGTGTTTTGGCCGGTTTGGTGACAGTACGGTCGGGCGTGTGAGAGTAGTGGCAGGCCTCACCTGAGGTGTCAGGTGTACCTGAAACAGGCTGAATGGTGAAGTCCGTGATCGGGCTGACTGAGGTCCACCCGGTTCAGAAAACAAGGGAGGCAAGGTGAGATTGGCTCTGACGGACAGACAGATGGACGAACCGGCAGACGGAACGGACTTCACGGTCCTATCACACACACACACACACACGCAAAAGAAAAAACATGAAACAGCTGTAAGTGGTTGAAAAGCCAGCTGGTGAATGACTGAGCGGGGCTGTAGGAGGAGCTCGTATAACCCCAGCACCCTCCTCCCTGCCTTGGCTACCTGTGCGTTTCAGAATAGATTTTATGGCCCTTTTATTGGCTCATAAAGTACAGATGGGCTCGCCACCAATGCATTTCTAATATACTGCGCACTGCAGCCACGCGCCACGGAGAAGCCTGAGGCCGTCCTGGCCCCGCCCACTTGGAGCTCCGCGTGTCCGTCACAGGAAAACTGGTACCTCAGCTTTTTGTTTTTATGCCTCTAGAACAATGGAGCACACTGCAGTGGGATAGGACAGGAGGCGCCAGGTATGGAGAACCTTAAAAGCAGGGGAGTGTAGAGTCGCCATTTTGATCCGATACACCGATCCGTGTGTCTAAGCTTCCTCAATACCAAAACGTGAAACCGGTCCAAATCGGGTCAAAAAACGACATGTTTTTTCTGTACTTTAGGATGATTATCTTTTAGTGTTTTGTTGTGTTGCTGTTTTTATTTTATTTATTTTTTTGTTTTTATTAGTCCACCATCTCCATCTCTGTAGTTAGAAAGAGGCTGCTCATTGGACCAGACTGCAGTGGCAGTTGAGCCTGGTCCAAGGGTTGGTGTTGTTGATGGTGGAGGAACTTCTCCTGCTGGTGCCTGACATGTAGAACCACATTAAACCTGTATGAGGGGGAAACGCGTTGACAGAAAAGACTACAGGCTTTGCCCCGGCCCCGTGGATCCCTGGGTCACCACAGTTACCAGCAGCTTCTGAACGTCACCATGACTTTACACCTGTTTGGGTGAAGGCCTCCACTGTGTACCTGCGTTAGGAAGAGTCAGCGTTTAGAGAATTTCACCCAGACTCCCGTCTCAACTTCACAGATAGTCCGGTGAGCTTAGCTGTTCTGCTCACCGCACTTCACAAACTTAAAGAACAAACATTTGCGTTACATTTCTCTAAGTAAAGGATACATTTGGATAGAATCCTGTCTGGTAACTAAATCCTTTTTTTTTTCTTCGTATTTGTACGAGAGATGGTGAAGCAGCAGCCGTTTGGTATTCCAGGGCTGGCACGGGTGTGTGCTCATGGGTAATGGAGTTCTGTGCGGTGCCAGATTGTGTTTTTTCGGGTTTCCCGCTCACGCGCGCCCCTGAAGGTGATGCCGAGTCCCGCCTGGGTCTGCGTTTGGGCGTCCCAACACAGGGTGCGGAGTTTAGGGCTGTCCTGCCACCTCCCCCCCCCCCCTGTTCTCCCCTGGGAACCCGTCAGGTGCGGGGGCTGTGATTGGCTCGGCTCTGTCTCACAGCAAAACAACAAAAGCCCAACACTTCTGTTCTATTAATTTGGTCTTTTTTTTGTCCCTTTGTTATTGAATCCCCTCCTCTGGGAGCTCGGCTGGGAGAAGCCGGCCTCGGCTCTTCCTCTTTTACTCTGTTTCCCAGCATCCCGTCTGGCCGAGGGGACACGGGAGGCGGGCAGGATATTTATTGTAGGAGGAACTCTGTTTCACCTTACAGGAAACCAAGGTCAACAGGGATTTATATATGTGTGTGTGTGTGTGTGTGAGTGTGTTTGTGCCTGTGTGTGTGTGTGAGTGTGTGTGTGTGTGTGTGTTTGTGCCTGTGTGTGTGTGTGAGTGTGTGCGTGCGTGCATACGAGTGTGTGTGTGTGTGTATGTGTGGGCATGTATTACTATCTTTGTGAGAACCAAATGTCCCCACAAGGATAGAAAGATGAGGAAAATTACGCAAGGTGGGGACCTTTTGCTGGTCCCCACAAGTTCAAGCGGCTGCTTTAGGGTTAGGGTTAGGGTTAGAGGTTACAGAATGAATGTAAGAAAAGCCAGCAGTAAGAGTCGCTGTTAACTTCTTCCATTACAAAAGCCATGGCAGTGGCCTTTAACAAGGTCAGGTCGATTTTATTTCTGGGCGAGTTTCTGAATGCTCAACTTGTGTGATCAATGTTTTACATCAGTTCTCATCCTTCTGACGATTTTACGCCTGTCAAACAGTTTCACAAGATGTTCCCTGCGAGGAGAGGGGAATTCTGATAAGATGGCGCGCTGTGCTATTTATATCTCCCCTTCCTGGGTCTGCTGGACGCACCCTTAGCCAAACTCCGGACATGCAGCAAATGGAAAATGGCCAAGCTCCCTCTAGTGGCCGTCCTGAGAGCTGCAAGCAGATCAAAATCACTCTGATTTATTGATCTTGCGTTAAAACATTTTTTTGAGTTTTTTTTGGCCCGCGGATTTCAGCAGCGCTCTCAGCTGCAGAAACGTTTATTTCTCTTTTTTTTTTAAACGGCATCGAACCCGAGGCTCTTTCGGCGGTATGGGCGGGTTGTCGTCGTTTTTGACGGATTTAGTTACAGTAGCAGCGAGATCAATTATTCGGCTGAGGCACGCATCGTTTCGGGATTAATGGTGTGTGCGGCGTATAAATCAAGCGCCAGGCTCACCCCACACCAGGAGAGAGGAAATGGAACAGACACGCACGGGGAAAAAAAAAAAAAAACATTAACAGGAACATTTATTTTCCTCGCCTGGCATTAGATGGTAACCTTGAGATACCGTAAAAGAATTAAATAAATAAACAAACACATAAATCACCCTCTTAAAAATGGAAGAGAAAGATTTCTCCATGAAAAATAGATTAGGGAAATTTGAAGAAAGAGAAAAAAAACCCCTGAGAAATCTAATCAGTTTAGTCTGAAGCTCAAGCCGCGATCAGAAACCTGAAACTTTCCGTCGAGTGGCTTTTTAAAAACACACAGCAAGGTATCAGAGAGCAGAAGAGCATGCCGAGCTAACCATGTGTCTGTAAAGTTTTTCCAAAGACACAT